>NC_141154.1:107041254-107106653 GCF_053477565.2 Lygodium microphyllum | reverse complement strand
TTTGTTGGGGGCTGATTTTACAATGCAAACAAGTCATCAAACTTTGAGGTACTTTTTGACACAAGCAAAGTTGTCAGAGAAGCATATGAGATGGCCGAATTTTCTCTCTATGTTTCATTTTCAAATTGTATATATTGATGGTAAAAAGAATGTTGTGGCTAATGCACTGTCATGTAAGCCACAAATTTCATCTATCAGCATGGTTTATCACACTGAGTTGGATGCCATGAAAGAGCAATATGTTGTTGATTCGAACTTTGCTAATATTTATGATCAGCTTTGCAATGGCCAAAGGCATGAGCACTTTGTGCTTAGAGATGGATTTCTAATGATACATAGACAACTATGTCACAAAGCACATGAGGCCTATAGTTATTGCTGAAAGTCATGCTTCTTCATATGCAAGACACAGAGGTATTCATGCCATAGTCAAGGAAGTGAAGCATTTCTTTTACTAGCCAGCTTTGAGACATGATGAGAGCAGTTTGTCAAGATATGCATTGTATGTCAAAAGATAAAACATGATAGGCAAAAGATGCAGGGCTTATTGAAGCCTTTGCCTATTCTAGATAGGCCTTGGCAGAGCATTGCAATGGACTTGATTTTTGACCTTCCTAGAACACCTACAAGGAATGATAGGGCACATACTATCTTTTGCACGTTTAGCAAACAAGCCCATTTCATTCCGGTGAGGTAGAAAATAAAGGCTCATCATATGGCACACTTGTTTTTGTAACATAGATAAAACATGATAGGCAAAAGATGCAGGGCTTATTGAAGCCTTTGTCTATTCTAGATAGGCCTTGGCAGAGCATTACAATGGACTTTATTTTTTACCTTCCTACGACACCTACAAGGAATGATGGGATACGGACTATCATTTGCAAGTTTAGCAAACAGGCCCATTTTATTCCGGTAAGGAAGAAAATAAAGGCTCATCATATGGCACACTTGTTTTAACTTTTTGTACATATCTTTAAGTATCATGATATGCCAGAGTCGATTGTCAATGATTAAGACCCTCGCATAACTAGTTTATTTTGGAAGGGATTATTTAAGAACACAGGTACTATGCTAAAATTCTCATCATTCTTCCATCACAGACATATGGTCAGTCTAAGGAAGCAAATTCCAAAGTGTTAGATCTTTTGAGGTGCTATGTCTCAAACCATAAGTCACAGTGGGAGCAATATTAGCCCTTAGTTGAGTTTGCTTACAACAATACAATGCATAGTTCCATTGGCAACGCTTCATTTGAGGAGGTTGAGGGTGGCAAAAAGGTACCACCTATCTTGCAGACTAAGGATAAGATCTTTGAGACTGACCTTTATGTGAAAATTTTGGATGTAGCCTATGCAAAGATAAAGTATGCACATTAGAAATCACAAGAAAAGTAAAAGAAGGTAGTTGATTGCCATAGACATGCTTTACAGTTTGCAAAGGGCAATTATGCATTGCTGCGCTTTGAAAAGGCAAGGCTGAAAAAGATTAAAGGAGAAGAGAGATTGTATCCAAAGTTAAGTATGAGATACTATGGGCCTTTTCAGGTGTTGGAAAAGATCAGCAATGTGGTGTATTAGCTGAAATTACCTCCACTTGGCACATACACAATGCCTTTCATGTTAGTTTGTTGATGTCTTTTTGTGATGATGTGCCATAGGATATGTCTGCTGGAATACAGCCCGAGGTTGAGGAGTTGGATGAGATTTTGGTACCTGAGCAGACCTTGGCACGAGAATGACTTGGCAGACCATCCTTGATTGTTGTAGCTTTACCTAGATGCCCTTCAGTTAGAGCTGACTTCAGTTCAAGCTCAATCAAATTCACCAGAGCAAGGATCTAGAGTATTACTTGATGCTCAAGGGGGAGGTAGCACTTCCACTCCTCCAGTTGTGGACAACTCTCGTATGTAGTGGATCTTGGAGTATTTAGTATGCATCCAAGGTACTACGCTAACAATATGTCTACCATGGGGTCACTACTCAATGTACTAGTCACTATGAGATGTATGCAGATGAGTATGGTTGTTATCGGTTCTAAAACTATACTTTTGCATCGGTTTGGAATCGGTTCATGATCAGTTGGATATGAACTTTTGCCCCAATTTCGAGAAAAACTTCTAGTCACTTTCAGCTTAGTTTTTTATCAGATTAAAAACAGCTTATGGTCACTTTTGGGATCAGTTTTACAGAAGTTTTTTGCATCAATCACTCATCAATTTTTGCAATCAGTTTGTGATTAGTTCATAGATCAGTCCGACCCTTAGAAAATTGTTAGGTTAGAACCCTGATTCATGCCGTTTTAGGGGACCGGAATGAAACTGTGCCCCATGGGTAGAGAGGTTGAGCGGCGCATCCCTCTCATTTCCCATTCTCTTTGAACCAAGTGCGGCATGGATTGCTTCGGATTGGGTATCTCTACGAAAAGTAGGATGTTTAGGACTTGACACTATAAGGCTATCGGGAGACCTTGACCACTAGGAACCCGGATTTCAAGTCAATCCCAGTGGGTTCGGCTGAGAACGTTCCGTTGCAAGGCGAACTCGAGAAACCCTAGGCGACAAACCCCGTAACATTCCATGGGAGTATCGGGCAGCGTCGCTTAGATTCGTCTCTCGATGGACCACTAAAAACTTGTCTGGACAGCCAATAGACGGGCACGTTACAATTGGTATCAGAGTGAAACTTCGTAATGATATGTGATTGATTAATGTATGGTTCGTAGTCATATCCTAAACAGAATAACCTAAGTGGTATGGCTTGATTGTTAGGCACCTTCTCCACCCATGAATGCTGATATGTAAGAGAGAAATTTTCTTCTCAAGAAAATTAAGGCACTCGAGTTTGGTGAAAAAGGAATAGAAGTCGCAGCAGAGGCGGAGATATGGATTGAGTCGATGAATGATTATTTCTCTGCTGCGGGAATTGCTTTTGCCAATGAAGCAATGATAGCCAAACTTAAGTTAGTTATATCCGATACAATAAGTTTCAAAAGACCACATGCTTATGAGTGATAAGAGTGTCCCAACGAATGTGTGATGGGTCCTGCCCCAGAGGGGCTAGAATGAAATCCCAATTCTTCCGTGATGTGAAAATCTCGAGTTCTCTAAGGGGGAGAGGATGTAACATTCTGCTCCCTCCCATACGAAGTCCAAGACAATAGCATCGACGATAACGAAGAGGAAGAAGACGATGACCTCGACAAGGGGGAGGCCACAAGGACCGAATGTAAATAACACAATTCTAAGTTCTTAGCTACTTGCTCTAACTTTCGCATAAGGCACAACATGCCCGTACTATGCAGCATGAGAATGGGTTATTGAAAATGATAAATTCATCGCAAATATTCGAAAGATGGAGTTTGCGAAGTGCATGTATCAAGGTAAGTTAATTACACCTAGTTGCATATGGCTTATTCGTTGATGGAGCAATTACAAGAAAGAATCGATCAAGGGTTATGAATGGCATAATCATAAAAAGAATGACATTAAAAATTTGTGTATACAAGTGCTAGGTTAAAACATAGTCAAAGGTTACAAATTCCATAATTGCTAAAAGAATATGACATTAAGAATCATGAATAGAAAGTCCTAGTTTAAAGTTTAGATACTTCAAAAGTACTTAGCCTAAGAGCCCAAATAATAAGAAGGACTAGATTCTAGCTCAATACAAGGCCTGTTGGAGTCTAGTTACTTGAGATCATCTCGCACTTATATTATCAAGTATTTACACGTTATACCTATAACATGTTTGATATATAAGAATAATTTCTCATTTGCCTCATGGCTTAACTAAGAGCTAGTACAAGAAATTAATCATAAGGATTAAAACTAAGATGTCTTGAGATCCGTCGGATAACTACGACTTTCGCCAATCCAACTCAAGATTGGGTTATCGATCAATATAAGTGACCTACAGAACTTACATTGTGTACAATGTTTGAACCCTTAACATATGCATTAGCCAAAGAAAGGGAGTGTTAAGTAAATTTTACATAGAATCACTCTTTGATCCCAAGGGGGAGAGCAGATATGCGATGGAAATGTCATCGTATCTATTCTTGCATTGTTTGGGAAGAATACAATTGGTTTTGTTGGTTGATCGAATAGCATCCTAAATGCTTTTACATTCAACTAGTTGTTGGTTTGTCGTTTGGATGATTATTCCAAGTGCTTGTGATTGATGGTAAATGCACGGCAAGGGTATGTGATGACAAATTGCCATGGAAATAAAGGAATATTTTCTTGGAAGATGATATTAGCACTGATTGCTTTGATTGTGCTTGAATCTTAAATTATTTAATTAAGGAAATGATACTTTGCACAGGTGGATCACCTCCAAGATCGCACCACTGATTAACTTGAGAAGGGCACTACTCGATTCACGGGCCGAAGATTGAGTGGTGAAAAGACCAACCATGGAAATGGTGTTTCACTCCTAGGCTACTTGTGGGTCAGGTGGAACTCTGGACATTCCTTACCAAGTCCGAAACGGAGTTGAAGACTTCCGTGGCCCCAACGTCTGTGGCATTGAAAGATCCTATTCTAGATAAAAGATGGAAATTATAGTGCCATGTGATTTGGACCAGGTACTTTTACAGGGCAGAAG
Organism: Lygodium microphyllum; assembly: GCF_053477565.2. NCBI lineage: Eukaryota > Viridiplantae > Streptophyta > Polypodiopsida > Schizaeales > Lygodiaceae > Lygodium > Lygodium microphyllum. The sequence continues at coordinate 107,102,046 of NC_141154.1, read as the reverse complement.
GGATATATAATTTCTCCTGTATGGTCGTGGCACCAACGTCTGTGGCGTTGGAAGATTCTATTCTAGATAAAAGATGGAAATTATAGTGCCATGTGATTTGGACCAGGTACTTTTACAGGCCAGAAGGGATATATAATTTCTCTTGTATGGTCAGGAGACAAAGATTAACTTGAGGATAAGTTAAGGAACTTGTTTGTCAAAAGGACTATTTGCTTTATTTTCATGTTGATGCTTTAAGTTACGCGAACGAACCCGGTTCCCTAAAAGGCTTAATTAAGGAAACTGATTTTAAATGTCACGTGTAAATGTAGTAGTGCCTAATTAAATAACTAAAGAACGCCTATTGAGGGAAGCGGATGGGCCGAACCTCGACGGGTCCGTACGACAAGGTGGTCCCAGAGAACTAAGAGGCTTCTCACAAGGTTTTACCGACGTCCGTACAATAGGGTAGTCCCAGAGAACTAGGAGGCTTCTCACAAGGTTTTACCGACGTCCGATCCTTAGAAAATTATTAGGTTAGAACCCTAATTCATGCCGTTTTAGGGGACCGAAATGGGACTGTGAGAGGTTGAGTAGCGCATCCCTCTCATTTCCCATTCTCTTTGAACCAAGTGCAGTATGGATCTGCTTTGGATTGGGTATCTCTGCAAAAAGTAAGATGTTTAGGACTCGATGCTAGAATACTGTCAGGAGACCTTGACCGCTAGGAACATGGATTTCAAGTCAATCCTAGTGGGTTCAGCCGCAAACGTTCTGTTGCGAGGCAAACTCAAGAAACCCTAGGTGACAAACCCCATAACATTCCATAGGAGTACCAAGCAGCGTCGCTTAGATTCATCTCTCGATGGACCTCTAAAAACGTACCTGCACAACCGATAGGCAAGCACATTCCAGGTAATGACTTGATTAACATTTAATTACAACAAGAAGTAAATTCACAAAATATAAAATATACACTATACAACTTAATCTTAGACAGCAAACATCCGATTGGTGCCGAAACTTGGCATCCCTTGCTTTAACTTGTATTGCAAATGGATGGTGTACAACTAAGATTCTTCAACCTCCTTCACTAGGGTAGAGAAGCTGATAAAATAACAGCTTGCTAGAGCTACATCGGAATTCATTTTGGATTGATAAAAATTCAAAAAATGTTGTTGGAGCTAGAGTATCCATTGTAGCCATCATCCACAACAAACATTTGGATGCGCAATGATCCAAATCAAGCAAGCAATAGTACATGACAAGAAGGCACATGGAAAAAGATCTAAAAAACAACTATGGCCATGGAATAATATTGATCCTCTGTTCTAGACTTGGCATCCCCTAGCTTGAACTCTTTACAAGCTACTCATTCCCCGTCTCGCCACCATCACATCAACTTCTCCCCCCTCTCACCACTCCACGGCCCCCTTACCTCGCCACCTCTCAAAAAGTGCCTCTCCAAAAGTGCCTCACCTCTATATATTAGTTTCCCCTCCCCCCAATCCACAGACTCCCCTAAACAAACAAGTCGACAAGCCAATTTGGCCACCTTGTGCCATCCCCTCTTCATCTTCACAACACCACCACACTCTCTCTCCTCCTTTATCCCCCTCGTGCCCCAATAACAAGCAAACAGATTTAAACCACCTGCTGCTGCCCCCTCTCCTCAAGAGAGCCTTTCCCCTTATGTAAAAAGCACCTTTCTTGAACAGTCCCCCGTGAAGATCTGCAATGACAACCCCTAGTCCCAATAAATAGGTACAGGCCTTGGATGCTCAAAAGTGAAAAGTAGAGGCTACAAATGACAAGTGTTTGTTGAAAATGACAAGAGTAGGAACACTTGTCTCTTCAAAATAACGCGTCTTATTCTAGATGCCACATGTCACTTTTCTTAGAGAAAGAAGCTTCTAAACCTTCTACTCTAAAAATCTCTCAAACGGTTAGAAATTTGAGATGGCCGCTAAAGATAAAATTATTCCTTGAACTTTTCCAAAGCCTTTGACACGAACAAAATTTCCATTTGAGTAGCTTCCAAAAATCGTAACCTCCTAAATTCCACAAGTCGCCAAATTTAGATTCTACAAAGCTTCATTATATAGGTTCATCAGTTCATAGTTTGTTTCTTTGATCATGAGCATCTGGTTTCACTTTTTGAAACCATTCATTATATGGTCTTCTAGTCAATGTGACTACCCCAAGTGCAAAAAGTCTTAGTCATCTAAGCTTTTTTTGTCAATCTAACCACCCAACTAAACTTTTAATTTCTCTTGGGCATCTCATGAATGACGACCTAAGTATAATTATAGAGCATTCTGACCACTGGCCACCCCTGAATGGAAAGATGAACATTAATTGCATTTTAAAATACTCAAATGATACAAATCGCCTTTTAAAGTATATGAGCATCAAATTAATTTGAATCATTAAGCCAATATGTCTTGGTAACACTTGATATACAAAAGGTTGGTTACACAAGGTCCATTCTTACCCGCAGGAGGTGATGGAGATCGCTACAGTTTTCTACAAACAACTTTTTCAATAGGAGGCAGTATCAAACAAGGTACTCTGATGTAGACAACAGTTATAGGAGTGTGTTCCACTCCTTGTGACCAAGGTAATGGGACAAGCAGGTCTTCAACCTTTCACAAAGAAGGAATTAGCTAAGGCATTTCACACACACAATGGGTAGAAATGCCCTGAAGAAGATGAGGACGGGCTGTCTAGAGCCTTCTTTACCACATTTTGGGAGGTAGTAAAGAACCCCCTACTCTAGGCTTTCTAGGAGATTTTCAATCATACAAATGTCAAGTAGCCTATCAGTAGAACTAGTCAATCTCCTCCCCAAAGGGGAAGACTGCTTGGCTGATCACCTTGTTGTTAGTGGTCTAAAAGGCCTTGGCCAAGATGATTGGCAACACGTTTCACCCCATTCTCCCAGACTCATCCATGACACATAAATAGGCTTCTCCAAGAGAGGAGCATCCTAGACAATGTTTTTACCTTTTTTGAGGCCACTGAGTGCGCGCAACATGGCAACTAGAGGGTGGCAATACTTCTACTAGACTTCGAGAAGAACTATGATAGGGTCAACTAAGACTTCTTGGAAGGTATCATGGCACGATTGGGCTTCTCCCAAGAGTGAATCACAAGGATTTCTGCCTTGCATAGGTCAGCCACCAACAGGGTTCTCATAAGAGGCAAGAGGGGAGAGGAGTTGCACTTGGAGAGGTCGATGCAGCAAAGCTTCCCTCTAGCCCCCTTCCTCTTCCTACTCTTAGCAAAGGCAATGTCTTGCTTTCTCCACTCAAGAGTGAGCAGCCTGCGTGGCCTCAAGCTTATAGTGATAGAGCCGAGAGGAGACAAAGCTGATGGACTCTCAATATGCAAATATGTGGAGGACAATGAGATGATGTTGGAGGGAGTGAGACTGGCACTGGAGATCTTCTCCACAGCTGCGGGAGCGAGGATCATCTACCGAAAATCAATTGGATTTTAGACAAATCCTAAGTCTAGCACGCAGTGGGGTATCTGCCTGGGCTTCAGATGAGTGAGTAAGGAACAGACTGTAAGTTACCTTGGTTTACAAGTGGACCTCCACATTACCCTTTCACCTTAGCTTATCTAAAAGGCACGCTGCCCGTTTGTTATGGGCAATGAGTGTCTAACCACCTCGATCATCCACTCCCTCCGCGGCTATTGGGACCAAGAACAAGGTGACTCTCGAGCTCACAAAGAGCTCCAACACCACTTCCTACATACCTAGGATGACCATGATTTGTTCTTCTCGATGCGAGCAACAACCCCAAGTGGCGCTACTCTCTCTCTCCATGGCTTCTATCCCCCATACCACCTTGAGAGGCTTGCATATATGTTCCCAACTTGACCTTGCATCAACTTCAACCTGACTATTGAACACATGTAATTTTTGTTGTAAAGTCTTCCGAGTAATATAAACTTTTTCTTACAAGAAAAATTTATTTTGAATGAACTTTGCAATGCCAAGAATCTAATGAGAAACTTAACCAGCATTTTCTCCAATGATTCTACTTTAGACTCCTTGCTCTAACAGCTTCCATGTGCATTTTTATACTTGTGCAAAGAAAGCATGTGTTTTGCTTGCGATCTGCAAAAAGGTGGCACACACTGCATTCTAAAAACTCCCCCTTTCTCCAAATTTTTACCCAACCCAAAAGCAAATGACCAGCCAATAAAAGAGGCAATAAAAGGGTTCCAAAAAGCAATCCTTTGGACTATTTCTGTGTTGGCGGTCAAAGAAAGATGTGTTTTACCTTATCTAGAAGGACCTGAAAGATAGAAAACACGAATCAAATATGTGCAATTGCCTGTTTAATACTGTAATGGGCAGCAGGAGTGAAGCATATGCAGAATACATGTTTCGCACTGTGATCTAGAAGAACCTCAAACAGAAAACAGGAATGAACAATTTACAAATGCCTGTTTAATGCTTTAGATTATTATCTAAAGAGCTCAAACTGATAGCAGGAATGAAGCGTATGCAGACAACATGTTTTATAGTACGAATTATTCTTTAGAAGGACCTCAAACCGAAAACACGAATGAGCAATTTCCAAATGCCTGTTTAATGTAACCTAGACAGACCTCAATCAGACAGCAGGAGGGAAGCATATGCAGAAAACATGTTGTATACAATGAATTATGATCTAGAAAGAAGACACGAGACAGAAAATAGGAATGAGAGCATTTGAAGAAGAAGAACCTCGTTTTCCATGCAAGCGTTAAGGGCATCCCGTTGCTTGGCGCACAAATCTGCGTCGTATTTGTTGCGCGGGAGGCAGTTCAAGAAGTTGAGCATCTCCTGCATACAGCTGGTCGTCTTCCCCCATTTCTTGGGTCGCACGCGCGTAAACTCGTACCTCCGCTTACCCATCTCTCTCTCTCTCTCTCTCTCTCTCTCTCTCTCTCTCTCTCTGCGCCTGAGCTGTCGTTCAAGTTTTTTGCAAAGCTCCCTTTTTAGCTCACTTCAGTGCTAATAGCATTTTTAGTAGGATATACAGCAACTTTAGACCGGATTCAGACTGGTCCGGACGGACGAAGTGTATCCGATAAATACGATATAAGGTGCTTTCACATTCGACGGATGGACAGTTTATTAGTGTTTTGAGTTCACCTTATATCAAGAGTGGTGGATTGGCTTGATGGTTTGGAGTGTTGCCACATGTCATGAAGATCAAGGGATCGACATAATTTTCGATGAGTATGGACCTTGGGTGCCATGGTCATGTTAGATGACTTTTCCCTTCCATTGAGAGTATTTGAAATAGCCAGCATTTGACACATAAGCTCCACGAACTTGTCGTGAACCTCTATTTGGACTAGTATGAAACCTGCTTTAATTTGAAATTTTCATTGTCCACTTTAAAAAGCTTTTGGTAGGAGATGTACAAAACTTTAATTTGAAACTCACTAAGCACTGGTGAACAAAGGAGAGTGAGCCCATTCAAGAGGACCTTTGTTGCTAATTAAAGAGTTTGACTCTCATAACTCCTATTTCACCATGTGGCAATTGGTTGTGCATGCATGCAGGCGGGCAAGTGGAACCTTGATGGCAAGAACAAGCATAGAGGCTCAATGAAGCAACAAAAGAGGAACGATGACATGGAAATAGATTACCTGGGGACTGTCAATGCACAGGGGGAAGCACAGGAGGTTGAGAAGGCACTGCAAACCGACTAGCAAGATTTCAACCCAAGAGGGAGAGCTTCATTAGGCGAAGGGAGAACTACACTTAAAACACCAATCTACTTCTCTCGTTAATAGCTCAAAAAAAGGTACTCTAAGTATCTCAACTATAGCATGTAAATGTATTTTCTTACCAACCCTCCTATGAAGGAGGAGTTCTCCAAATGGTTGTGAGCTACCTTTGGTGCAAAGGGCTTGTCTAGTATAGCATAGTTTTGTTGGGTGGGGGTTATTTCTGGCTATGGTTGCATCTAAGGTTTTGAGAGAGATTTCATTTCAGCTTAGAGTTGGGTTCAAGGGTAACCTGGTTTACTCTCTCCCTTGGAGGGCTAGCTTTAACCCATAAGAAATACTATAGTTCGAATGCCCCGTTTTGGGTCAACTTTCCCTCTATGCTAGGTTGGGAACTATCAGTCTTGGTGGATGCCTTGGGCAAACCACTATACATCCCCTTGACCTCTTGCCCCAATGGATTACTCAGAGTTGAGAAAATTTTATATATCCTCTAGGATAAAAAGCAACAAATCTTTGAAGTTCTAGAGCTATTTGATCCCAATGGGATCGGGCTATCAGTCAAAGTTAAGTTCTTTGCTTTTCCAAACACTTATTTTATGTGCAAGGAGGGGCCACTGCGCTAGAGACTGTCCACTCAAGAACATGCAAGGTGAAACCAATATACAAGATGAGGCTATCAAGAAGGGGACCACTGAGTAGGCTAATCCCGTACAACCCAGCATTCAGGGGGTGGGAAGAAAGAAGGTAAGGAAAATGAGCATGTTGCTAGAGAGAAGGAATCAATCAACAAGGCACCTCGAAAGACTACCTAGGGTGCTCAGTCTTCAACCTAAGCCTCCAAAGCGGCCTCAATGGCCAACAAGGAGAACATTGTGCCCAAAGGTGCAACGCATCACCAAGGCAAGAAGAAGAACAAGGTCTCACTTAAGAGGATGGAATGTAAACTGCCTATGGCTAGAAACTTCTATGCAGTTTTGGACAAGGATGAGGGTGAAGATGATGAAGTGCACATTTATGAATAGGCTTACTATTATATCTTGGAATGTAAGGGGTTAGGAGGAGAGATAAAAAAGGATGCATGCAAGCATGTAATCAAGAAATACAAGTGTGACATCCTAGGGCTGCAAGAGATCAAAATTGATGATGGGCAAGACAAAGGACTATTCTTTGGGGATTACTTGGTATTTGGAGATTATGCTAAACAAGGGAAGAGAGGCATGCTATGTTTGGTGAAGAAGGAACTATACCCTCTACTACAATGGACTAGGGGTGATGGAAGCATAGTGATAGTCACCATCCTACGTGGATCTCAACGGTTCACAATCCTTTCAATTTATAGGCCCAACTTGTCTATTGATTGTGCCAAGCTAGGGGAAGAATCGGAAGACAAGTCGATTGATCATAACACAATCCTCTTTGGAGATTGGAACATGACCTTGTCAAGAAATGATAGGTCTCACGAGGGGGGCTACATGATTGCCCAAGAAAGAGACAAGTGGCACGAGCTAGAGGTTACTTATGACTTGAGCAACATAGTAGTGACCTGTGAAAATGATGCAAATCTGCCCTACACCTAGCACAACAAGCACATTGGTGATACTTGGCAAGTAGCTTGATTAGACAGATTCTATCTTAATAATGGGGCTTCATGGCTAATTCCTTGTGTGAGGTGGTGGATCCTCACATAAATGACTACCTCCGATCATGTTTTGGTATTGTGTACAATTACAATTACATTGTCCCCCCCCCCTTTAGGTTCAACACCTCCTTTCTTCATAAGGAGACCTATTGTCATCAATTGAAGAATGCTTGGAAGTCAACCAAGCAGTGCTACAAGGACAAAGTCTCAAACTGGATGAATTGTGTTTCAGATATGACTCAAACAACAAAGAGCTATGGCAAGGAACAAGCCAAGGCTCAAAGAAACATTCTCACCATTGCTACTCAAAGGAGTGGAGCATTTTGAAGCTATGGGCATACAATTGAAGGGGCAATGGGCCCTATTGGGGGATGCACCCAGATTGTTTGTCTTTAGAGCTCTCATAATAAAGCCAACCTAGGAAAACCATCCTAGGCATAGATGTTGCAAAAGGGAATGTGCTGAGGACAATGCTAAAATTGTTAAAGCCTTCACAAGTCACTTCTTGTTAGTCCTTGAAACCCTACACAAGTCACACAAGGCTATAAAACAAGATTGGATGCCTTCCTCAAGGTGGAGATTAGTAATGTGTGGGGAGAGGAAGCTCTCCTCTTGGACTGCCCATTCTCTAAAAGGAGCTAGAGTATGTGGTGCTGAACATGAAGAAAGGTAAGTCACCCAGTATTGATGGCATTCTAATGGAAGTCTACCAATCCTTGTGAGATGTCTGTGGTGCTGATGATTTATGCAAGCAACTCAATCATGTTAGGTCAAGTGGGGCCTTCCCCAAAGCCCTCAATGCGGGTTTAATCAAACTCATTCCAAAATCATTGGACAAATCTAAGATCTCAACATGGAGACCTCTAACCATGTTGATTGTAGCCTATAAAATAATGGCTAAGGCATTAGCCAATAGAATTATGTTTCTCCTTGGGAGGCTTATTCACCTCCAACAATACAGTTTTGTTCAAAGAATAAAAATTCATGATGTTGTTTTAATCTTGCTTTGTCCATTGATCTACCCTCTCGCTTAAATAGGACATTGTATTAATCCACATGGACTTCGAAAAGACATATGATAAGATTAGTTGGGATTTCATCTAAATTGTTCTATGAGCCATGGGATTTGGCTATACTTTCATAGTTATGGTGAAGACTCTCTTTACTAATGCCTTTGTTGTAGTCTAGGTGGATGGGCTCTATTCGGACCCCTTTGAGCTAAAAAGATTAGGTAGGCAAGGCTATCCACTGGCTCCCCTATTGTTTGCCATTGTCATGGACCTACTTTTAAAGAATTTGGATCTAAAGAATCAAAGACAACTCATTAGAGGGCTCCCTATTTATAGTACTAAGAAGTTCATTTCTCATGGGACTTTTGAAGTAGCTAAACAAATTGAATTTTTACAAATAAAATTTTTGGAGAGTTTAAGGCCCACTATAGAATAGTTTGGATAGGTTTGTAGCACATGGCATATTGTAAACATACCATGCATAGAGTGATCCAAAAAAGTGTTCACTAACATGTCACGCACACAATGATTGATAAAAGTGTCCACATGGGGAAAATTATCCGCCTTTCCTTCCCCACCCCCCCAATAGGATTGTGCAAATGTCCATTCCAAATCAAAGGAAAAGGGGTCTTACCTTGCATTCCTTTGTTTCCAACCACTCATCATAACCATTCAACTTCAACCAATATCCATTTCAAAGAATGAGAGAACAATTAAAGAAAATATGACCTGTAGCTCAAGTGGTTTGAGTGTGTGGGTGTGTACATGGGTGCATGAGTTCAAACCTTGAGTACACCCTTAAGACATATTTCAAAATTTCAAGCCTTTTTCGTGTGTGTGTGTGTGTGTGTGTGTGTGTGTGTGTGTGTGTGTGTGTGCGTGTGTGTGTGCGTGCGCGTGCGCGTGTGCGTGTGCGTGTGCGTGTGCGTGTGCGTGCGTGCGTGAGTGCGTGCGTGCATGTGCACACGCGCGCATGCATGCGTGCGTGTGCGTGCGTGTGTGAGTGATTGGTGTGAAAACAAGAGGCTCCTTCTTTCAAGGAACCTCTATGCTCATGTGAACTAGTGTGTATCAAGCCTAAGGTTTTTTACCTTCTTTTTAGATTTTGAATGTCTTTTAAAAAAAACTTTGATTGGTTATGCTCATGCAAACTAGTGTGTATTGAGCCTAAGGTTTTTTACCTTCTTTTTAGATTTTGAATGTCTTTTTAAAAAACCTTTGATTAATATACATTGTATTAATTCTTAGTTTTTCATGAACAATGGTCCACATTGAATTGTTTTGTTTTAATCTTAACATAGTAATTAGAGATTAATGGTTCGAGACCCAGCCCTATTCACCCAAAGGTATATCATTCCAAAAGATTAGAAGATCTCCAAGGATGCTAGTTGAAATGTATAGCTATTTTTGTGCACTCCTTAATTAAAGGAACGAGTATGCACTAGTGCATACATTGGAGCTTTGCCCTTTTGTTTCCAAGAAGAGCTCTTAGCACTACTTCAATTCAAAAAAGCAAGAACACTTTCAAGATTTTCCTTTAAAATAAAATAAAAGGGTAAGGAACTGAATCAACTTTTCACTCAACAAGTCTAAAAGTGGTTCTCTTGAGTTATCTAGAGGTAAGTTTTCAACAAAGAAGAACCATCTTGTCAACATTCGATTATAGCAGCATATTCTCTAAAGGGCAAGATATCCTCACATTCAAGGCTAAGTGGACCACTTAACTGAAGTTAACGATAAGTACTTTTTTTGGGATGTGCACCACCTTGTCTCATTACACCATTATATAAGCATACACCTTAAAGGGCAATGCTAACAAAGGTACTGAAAAAGACATATTTATCATGAACATTGAGTTAAACAAATGCATTTAAAAAGTATAAATTACAAGGACATGCTCTCTCTCTCTCTCTCTCTCTCTCTCTCTCTCTCTCTCTCTCTCTCTCTCTCTCCCCTTTTGTTGGGGGTTAAAGGCCACATGTACCTAGCCGCTTACATTTACTTTGTTGCCTATGTACACAGTGCCCACACACGTGTACACTGCATGTGGTAGTTGCCCATCACTTTCACTTCATTCTTTATTCTTTCTATGACAATATAATAAGGAAGGGCAGGTCACAAATTATGACTTTTGGAGTTCCCACATAAATAAAAATATTCTTGCTAATTACAGAGAGTAGAAATGATATCACAATGTCCCATATAAGGTGGATTGTGAACTTCTTGGAGATCAAAATGACGAAAGGATTGAGTAACACACAAACGTTTCTCATAAAAGAGGAATCCATCATAGACATACAAATTATTAATTGGAATCCATTGGTTTTTAGATAAAGCCAACCAGGCATCATGAAAATCAAAGTCATGTAGATAAGTATTTTTTATAGCATCTAATGAAGATATAGAAAGCACAAAAATATTATTTACCGACGGTCTACGACTTAATGCACTAGCTACAACATTTTCTTTACTGGGCTAGTATTAGACTAAAGGATGGAAAGACTGAATGAAATATAGCCATTGTATATGCCTATCATAAATTTGTGGTTGAGATAGAATGTGTTTGATACGTTGTTGACTTATCTTAATCGTAAATTCTAAACCCATTAAATAATGTTTCCATATGCATAATGCATATACTATAGGTAAAAGTTAATTGTTATAGGTACTATACTTAAGTTCAAAAGGTTCCAATTTACAACTAAAGTATGCAATTGGATGATCATCTTGCATCAATACAGCTCCAATGCCAGAACCACTAGTGTCAATAACGAGTAAAAATAACGGTCCATTAAAATCAGGGAGTTGTAAGACAAGTGCGTGAATTAATATTTGCATGCTTTAGTAAATCAAAAGATCGATGTTGGTTGCCATCCTAATGAAATACAAGACCTTTCTTTAATAATACAGTTAATAGCAAATTAAGTAATGAAATATTTTTAACAAATTTAGAATAAAAATTGGCTAAACCTAAAAATGAGCAGGCTTCATGCACATTTTTGGATGTAGGCCATGTATTAATAGCCTCAATTATGCGTGGATCAACTTGAATTTCTTTAGTAGACACAATATTATCTAAGTATTTAATATCTATTTGAAAGAAAGTACTCTTTTATAGATTAGTAAAAAGATGATATTGTTTTAATAAACTAAAGACTAAAGATTAGTGTTGTTCATGGTCTCTTTTAGTTTTACTAAACACAAGGATATCATAAAAAAAGACAATAACACAGTGCTAAAAATCTAGAACTATTCGATTCATCATTCTATTGAAAGTGGCAGATGTGTTAGTAAGACTGAAAGGCATTACTAACAATAAATAATGGCCAGATTGGGTCCTAAAGGCAGTTTTGTAAATGTCAGGGTAGCCATATGTACTTGATGATAATTGAACTTAAGGTCAATTTGACCACTTCTTTTTCTTGAATGACTAATAGACATTGAGTTATATCCATTAATTAGTCATACTCAAGCGAAGCGTGCCATTCAAAAACAATCTGAATCTTTTCTCATATTACTTAATGAAGTTAAAGCTACTCATTCTAAGTTGACTATAAGACAATAAAATTTTATCAATCAAAATTTCAATTGTTTTTCTTCTGATTTGTCTCTTCAACTTCCTCTATCATGACCTAAATATTATCAAATTGACCTTCTACCTAGTAGTCAACCTCCCTATAAAGCTCCATATCGCCATAATCAAGTAGAACAAAAAGAAATCCAAAAAATAAATTGAAGAATTATTAAATAGAAAATTAATCCGACCTATCAATTCACCTTTTGGGGCTCCCGTTCTTTTAATAAAGAAAAAGAATCAAACCTATTGAATGTGCATAGACTATAGAGATCTAAATTAAATTACAGTTAAAAACTAATATTCAATTCCTCATATGGATGATTTATTAGACAAATAGCAAAGTGCTACTAGATTGCAAAGTGCTACTAGATTGCAAAATGCTACTAGAAAATTGTTTTTTTTGCTACAAGGTCCAATGCAGATTTCTAATCCATGTACTTCTTTAGTTTTGTTATATTGTTGCCCTAAGAATAAAGCCTTAATTTTATAAGTAGATGGAACAGTTTTAAGTTGCAAATTTTTTACTACCTTTTCTGAAACAAAGTCATGTGTACTTTCATTATCATGCAAAATAGTCATTTTATAATTATGGATTTTACATCTCATTTTTAATGAAGCATGGATAGAAAATTTACCAACATGTTCATCAATGTCATTAGAGTTTTCTTCCATAAGCATGGCTTCATTAAAATCTGGTATTGCTTCAAGGTCTTTAGTTGCTTCATCATCTCCAAGATAATTTAAGTGTGTAGTGGGATTTTTCCAGTCAATCACGAGTGTTACCCCGTAGGACAATGACTCGCAATATGATCGGAACGATTACATTTGTAACAAATTACATTCTCGAAATCCGTATTTGAAACACTTGGATTAGCATTTTTAGGTTAAGATGTCTTAGTGATAGGCAGAGGAGAAATTTTAGGGTTAGTCTGGCTTACATTATTATAAAGATTTCTCATCCAAGGTTGACAATTAGGATGATTCTTTCCAAAATGAAAGTTGAAAGCACGAAAAGAATTAAAACGAGAATTTTTGTTACCCATATTATTTCCCGTGGAAGCTGGAAGTTATCGATGATCTTTAGTTTGTTTCTTTTCAGTCTCATGTACCAAAGAGATAGTTTCGTCCAATGTATTAGGTTTAAACATGTTGATCTTAACTTGGAAAAATGGAAAAAGGCCGGACATATACTTCCTTTTAAAAGTTGATTCAACTACAAACTCGACCATTTGAAGTTCTAGCAAAGTATTCCAAAAGCTTTTGGTATAGTGAGGAATGGTATCTCGTTCTCGTTGGATAAAGGCATCCCATTGTTGTTGCATGCGAAGCTCGAATTGGGCAGGAAGAAAATTAGTAAGAACCTTCTTACGGAATGCTTTCCATGTAAGAGGACGATCAATGATTTTATGAACATCCCACCATAAAGAAGCTTTATCGATAAAATGATGTGAAGCACACTTAATTTTATCATTGTTAGCATAACTTTCATCATCAAAATATGAGTCGAATAGACTTAGCCAAGAGATAACTTTACGACCATCGTTAATACCATCGTAAGTATTAAATTTAAAGATATGTTTGCTTATTTTCTCCTCTTTGCGGTTGGATTGAGCTTCGAGGGTGGCATTGATGGTATGGACCAAAGTGCTGTTGTCAAAAGAAATTAGAGAGGACGGACGATTTAGAGATCGTAGCTCCTGCTCAAGTTGGGCTTGATGTTGACACTCTTCTTCTAGTTGCATGGCCAATAAATCCATGCGTTGTTCCATGGTCTATTCAGGAAGCGATGATGTAGAATCAAAATTTGTAGTGCCAGTAGATGGGCCTTTCACGAGACATAATGATTGTGGATGACAAATAAGAAAAACGCCTTGACTAGATGCTTTACCCATAACAATAAAATTTTGGCATGTAAGCACCAAAATAAAGAGCGGCTTCTTGGAAAAATAATAAGATGGAATGGGCAAGAAAGACCAAAATTCTTGATGATAATTTGATGCAGTTTCATAGCCCCAGAGTGACTGTGCAAGAATCACCTCTTAAAGGCTAGAAGTTAAAGATTATTTGAATTGATAAGAGTAGTCTGCAAACAAGTGACTAGATGTAAGAGAGAGTTAAATTGATTTGGTAAGAAAGGAGCTGATTAAGGCTTTAAGCCTTATTTTAACTAAAACTTGGGTCTTTAGGACCAAAATATGTCGTCGCTAATCACGACGGCCTAAAAAATGCCTCCCCTCCCAAAAAAAAAGAAGAAGATTTGAAGCTTTAAGATTATTTAAGGCTTAATCAAGCTTAATGATCAAGCCTAATTACACTTGTATAAACCTTCATTCCATCATAGACTATCCGAATAATGGCACCATGAAAGAGGAGGTTGAATTTTTCGATCTTGGCCTAAACTACATATTTGTTTAGTAGAGATAGAGGGAGTTGGGGATTTGAAGTTGTATGAATCTAGCCATGCAGTCAGTTTGAGTTGAGATGGGACCATAGATTCCAATTGCTCTAGAGAGCTCGCCTTCGTGCAAGATGATAGGCGATTAGAAGCCCCAAATGTAAGCTAAGCTCCGATACCACTATTACACAAATTGGATGCAAGGCTTGTGCGTAGCGAATCAAAGAAGCCTTCTCTTACTCTAATTCATTTAAAAATTGAAAGCATGACTCATAAAACTCAAAATAGACTAAAAGAAGAGTAAAGTAAATTTGAGTGACACATTATTGGGTGCAATTTTCCCTTGTACATAGAGTGGCATCTCCTCCATGCCATATTTAAAATATTAAAGTGAATCTTGTTTTATCCACAGATAGGCCCTTTACATCCCACAACCGTTGAGAGCCATAAAAATATTTCTAAAATATCTGTAATATATCTCTTAAAGTCTCAAATATCAGTAAATATGTACTAAGAGGATGTATGCATGCCTTAGAATAAATGGTGGTGCATCTTATTTTAATAATTTAATGAAGAAGTCTTTGAAATAAATTGCACTTGCCGCGAATATCCAATTCATCTTGCTCTATACATAAGCTACTATCAAAAATCCAAAAAATCGTGTTAGAGAAATAATTAACTGAATAAATGTAGCTAGCCATAATAAAGCAATTAATAATTGGAATTCCATAAAATAATCAATTCACGTAGACGTTAACACTTGAGATATGAATATTGTGGCATCACCCATGTATGGCTTCACCCGCATTCACACTTGCAAGTCTCACGCTCAAATATAGGTGTCCCTATCAACCTTCCACCCAAGATTCGCTCTTAGGAATGCGCTCCATTAACGGACAACTATTTAAGGCACTCATCCTGTCAACGTGCACACAAGGGAGAACCATCAGAGGAGCTCATCCCCTTGTGTAGGTGCCACCTGGAAACAATAGATGATGGAAAAGTGAATGTGTTTGAAGGACAATGCTAAATTGTGAAAGCCTTCACAAGTCACTTCTCGTTAGTCCTTGGAATCCTATGCAAGTCACACAAGACTATGAAACAAGATTGGATGCCCTCCTCAAGGTGGAGATTGGTGTTGTGTGGGGTAAGGAAGCTTTCCCACCCATTCTCTAAAAGGAGCTAGAGTATGTGGTGATGAGCATGAAGAAAGGTAAGTCACCCCGTATTGATGGCATTCTAATGGAAGTCTACCAATCCTTGTGGGATGTCTGTGTTGATGATCTATGCAAGCAACTCAATCATATTAGGTCAAGTGGGGCCTTCCCCAAAGCCCTCGATGTGGGTTCAATCAAACTCATTCCAAAATCATTGGACAAATCTAAGATCTCAACATGGAGACCTCTAACCATGTTGACTGCAACCTATAAAATAATGGCTAAGGCATTAGCCAATAGAATTATGTTTCTCCTTGGGAGGCTTATTCACCTCCAACAATACGGTTTTGTTCAAAGAATAAAAATTCATGATGTTGTTTTAATCTTGCTTTGTCCATTGATCTACCCTCTCACTTAAATAGGACATTGTATTAATCCACATGGACTTCAAAAAGACATATGATAGGATTAGTTGGGATTTCATCTAAATTGTTCTACGAGCCATAGGATTTGGCTATACTTTCATAGTTATGGTGAAGACTTTCTTTACTAATGCCTTTGTTGTAGTCTAGGTGGATGGGCTCTATTCGGACCCCTTTGAGCTAAAAAGATCAGGTAGGTAAGGCTATCCACTGGCTCCCCTGTTGTTTGCCATTGTCATGGACCTACTTTTAAAGAATTTGGATCTAAAGAATCAAAGACAACTCATTAGAGGGCTCCCTGTTTCCAGTACTAAGAAGTTTGTTTCTCAATTTTTCGTAGATGATAACTCATACGTTGTCCTAGTTGAGAGACAATTAGTTCAAATGTTGATGGAAGAATATGACACCTTCTACAACCTCTCATGCTCAGCCATAAGTACCTTGAAGTTTGAGTTGATATCTCTTGGGGATGAGGAGCCTTCGGAGTGGACCTTAGAGCTTTGCTTCAAGATAGTAGAGCATGGCCATCCATTTTGATACTTGGGATTTCCATTAGGTGTTTATATCACTATGAAGGAGTGAGCTAAGTGGTTGAAGGACAAGATCCTAACCTATGGAAGAGTATGCCAACTAGCCTACCCTATAAGGTGGTAATTGTCAAAGTGATGTTAACCTCTCGATAACCTTTTTGGCCATGCTCCTCAATTTTTTCTTTAAGAACTTCTTGCCAAGTTGCAACTATCCTCTAGGAAATCTCAAAGGCGGGGATCTTCACTTTTTGACCTACTAGTAGGAGGTCCATCCAATGTATCCCTTGAATCTTCACCCTTTTGATAGGTGCCTTCCCAAGCCATCCTCTAAGAAATTTAGCCCATGGTTGGCTCTCTTCCACTCTCTTAACAAGGCTAAAACTGAGTGCTTTAGACCTCTCTACCAAATTATGATCCCTAGGCCTCCTTCAACCTTATGTGCAATAGTTAGAGCACAAGGGATGGACCTTCATTTTCTCTTCCCATTGGCCTGGTCCCACAATGCCCCTGCAAAGGATCTCTCAAAACCCACCCAAGTAGTTTTTTGATGATCTTGTTAGACCATCCAAAATCTCACTTGCAATATGGCAAAGAAAGGATTGTTTAGGTGGAAAGATCTATGGGATAGTAGAAACATGTGTTTCCTAGATCTAGACCCAAGTCAAGAGGTGTTTCAACCTTAATGAAGGGAGGTTGACTTTCTATAGCGCCAATTGGACTAAATTAGGGCAGATTGGCCTAAGTCTAATATTGTCAACAACACCAACCTTGCAAGTTTCTCATCTCAAGGCAACTAAAGGCAAGCCCTTATGGAAATGTAGGGGCATGAGAGACCTTAGTATGCCCTCCAAAGATCATATCATTAAAATTGCTACCTATTGGAGTAGGTGGCACCCAAGAACTAAGATGCATTAACTAAGAGGGTGAGGAGGGCCTCGAAATCCACTCCCTCAAAGGAAGCTTACCTTTGCCCTTTAGAGACTCATGAACAATAAATACCCCACCCAAAAATGCATACACAAATCACTCCAAGTGTCCCATGTTTGTGGCCTTTGTGGTAGAGGAACTGAACCTACAAGACATCTCTTTTGAGAATGTAGGGAGAGCAAAAGACTTTGGAGAAAGCTCCAAGATTGGGTTTGAAAGGTAGGTTTTAATGAAAGGATTGACGGATTCTCTTTGGAGAAAAAATGATAGAGATGACTACACAATAAAGATGTGGAATGTTACTCCTGCTTCCACCATCATGACAATATGGTCATGGGGCATGTTGGCTTATTTGAAATCCTTTTGTAGCAAAGACAAGTCCTCCAAAGTCTTTTATAATGGCCTTAAGAAAGTCTGATGACTCTTTGGAAGACCCACCCATGGTGGTAGCTATATATATCACTTTGTTTTTATTTAATACATTTTCCATACATTATAAAAAAAACTAATTTGAAACTCCCAAGGGACTTTTGAAGCAATTAAACAAATCAAACTTTTACAACTAAAATTTTTGGAGAGTTTAAGTTCCACTAAAAAATAGTTTGGATAGGTTTGAAGCACATGGCATATTGTAAACATACCATGCATAGAGTGATCCAAAAAAGTGTACACTAACATGTCACGCACATAGTGATCGAAAAAAGTGTTTGTATGAGGAAAATTATCCGCCTTTCCTTCCCCTTCCCCCCTCTCAATAGGATTGTGCAAATGCCCATTCCAAATTAAAGGGAAAAGGGGTCTTACCTTGCATTCCTTTGTTTGCAACCACTCATAAAAACCATTCAACTTCAACCAATATCCATTTCAAAGAATGAGAGAACAATTAAAGAAAATATGACATGTAGCTCAAGTGGTTTGAATGTGTGAGTGTGTACATGGGTGTGTGAGTTCAAACCTTGGGTACACCCTTAAGACATATTTCAAAATTTCAAGCCTTTTTCGTGTGTGTGTGTGTGTGAAAACAAGAGGCTCCTTCTTTTAAGGAACCTTTATGCTCGTACGAACTAGTGTGTATTGAGCCTAAGGTTTTTTACCTTCTTTTTAGAATTTGAATGTCTTTTAAAAAAAACTTTGATTGGTTATGCTCATGCAAACTAGTATGTATTGAGCCTAAGGTTTTTTACCTTCTTTTTAGATTTTGAATGTAGTTTAAAAAAACTTTGATTAATATACAATGTATTAATTCTATGTTTTTCATGAACATTGGTCCACTTTGAAATTTTTTATTTTTTTCTTAATAGAGCAAATAGAGATCAATGGTTTGAGACCCAACCCTATTCACCCAAAGGTATATCATTCCAAAAGATTAGAAGAGCTCAAAGGATGCTAGTTGAAATGTATAGCTATTGTTGTGCACTCCTTAATCAAAGGAAGGAGTATGCACTAGTGTATACATTGGAGCTTTGCCCTTTCGTTTCCAAGAAGAGCTCGTAGCACTACTTCAGTTCAAAAAAGCAAGAACACTTTCAATATTTTCATTTAAAATAAAATAAAAGGTTAAGGAAAAAGGGCAAGGAACTAAATCAACATTTCACTCAACAAGTCTAAAAGTGGTTCTCTTAAGTTATCTAGAGACAAGTTTTCAAAGAAGAACCACCTTGTCAATATTCGATTGTAGTAGCATATTATCTAAAAGGCAAGACATCCTCACATTCAAGGCTAAGTGGACCACTTTACTGAAGTTAACAATGAGTTATTTTTTTGGGATGTGCACCACCTTGTCTCACTACACCATTATATAAACATATGCCTTAGAGGGCAATGCTAACAAAGGTACTGAAAAAGACATATTTATCATGGACATCGAGTTAAACAAATGCATTTAAAAAGTATAATTACAAGGGTATGCTTGCTCTCTCTGTCTCTGTCTCTCTCACTCTCCTCCTATTGTTGGGGGTTAAAGGCCGCATGTGCCTAGCCGCCTATGTTTACTTTGTACACAGTGCCCACACACATGTACACTGCCTATGGCAGTTTCCCATCACTATCACTTTATTCTTTATTCTTTCTATGACAATATAATAAGGGAGGGTAGGTCACAAATTATGACTATTGGAGTTCCCACATACAATCTTGCTTGAATCTCCATAGCTCTTGCTTTCTCTTGCTTTCGCTTGTGCTCTCACTCTTGCTCTACCATTCAATTGGTGTTAGAGCGGGCATTCGAGAAGCTTCATCGGCATTCACTTTAGCTTGGTAAGAGTGCTTCATTCATAGTTTCCATGGCAGCCACTCATTGAGGTATGCATTAATTTTGTTGCTTCCCCAATCACTTCCACCCTTTCCAATATTGATCATGGCCATCCACTAGACCTTTTGAGCTTTGCAAGTAGCATTGAGCTTAGTAGTAGTAGGAGAACCCTCAGGAGAAGCCAACATGAATTGTGCTAGTTTGGCTACCCTTATTTCTAACATTATTCACCATTACCTCTAGCTCTTATTGAGCTTCCAAATTAGTGATCACTTACTTGGTACTCTCCTTGACATTGGAGACTTCCACCTTGAGCATTGTTTGGAGTATTTGAGGTTAACCATTGACCTATTGTTTAGGATAAATAGATGTTCGTTGTTTGGATAGTAAGTATTTGCTTGGTGAATGCTCTATTAATGCTTATGGTGCAAGTATGTTATGCTTGGATGATGCATTAATGCTCACGAAAGGCTTTTAGATCAATTAGAGGCTTGAATAGCTCCATGTCATTGAAGGGTTCTTTGTTGTTATACTCTATGGGTAGAAAGCATTCGTTGTGAAAGCTTATGTATTGAATGTCTACATATGTTTTGGGGATGCTACATGTATATATTGAAGCTTGGTATTGATTATTATACCCAAATATGCTCATGAGTTTTAAGCTTTAGATTTAAGCTTCGTTGGGTACATATTCATAGTGGCTATTTGCTCTAGTGATTTTCCATTTACAGACTTGGTCACTTATGTTATGCATATGCTCCTAGTGGTTTTCCATTTGCGAATTTGGTCACTTATGTTATGCATATGCTCTCGGATATATAACTCATGTCTTTGGACACTTGGATGTTATGAGGCACTTATATTGAGCTTTGCTTTGCTCTTGGACATTCAAGATTTGCTTCTATGGGAGCACTTTTGATATTTTTCATTACAAAACTTGGTTTATTTGAGATAGTGAGAGTCTCTTGTCTATGGATATATACTTAGTTGGTTTCAATATACAATGTCCTTGTAAACATTAATTATGCTTGTGTGCTAATTTAGCTTTGGTTTATACACCTTGTACTTCCTCTTATCGAATGGGTTTGTCAGCTTTGATGCCTTCTCGGTTATGTCCTTAAAGCTTCACCAATCGTATGCAATGAGTTAGTTGCAAATTGGTGGATCTTTGTTGCTTTTGGATGTCTCCTATGCACAATTGGCATATATATATGCTACCCTTTTGTTCCGAATTACATCGATGTACTCAACTTCTTTGGGTCTTTGACTGCATTTGATACCTTGGTGGTTTATGCCTTTCTTGCACTACTAGTTGCATTTTATATCTTTGTTGCTACCCAGATATTCGTGGTAGTGGAAGGTTTGTTTTCTGGTCTTTTACCTACATTACATACTCATTTACTACAATTTTATGGGGTAGTTGTGCTGCAATTAAAATTTGAGCAGTTTCTTTGAGAGTAGATGCTTTTATTGCACACTCGAGTGCTTCATGTGTAATACTTCTACCCAATTAAAAGTTAGTTGGTTAGTTTGAAAGTTAGTTAGTCAATTAATAAGTTAGTAAGGTTACTAACTAAAGTAAAAACCATCTATTTGAAAAAACAAACAAACAAACCAAGAATTGTAACATGATATTTTTCTTCAGATTGACAAAGATTGTAGCCACCCATCATAGAAGTTACCATCGTGAATGAGAGTTATGAGCCATATTAGTCACTAGTGTTAATGTGTAGTATGGATGGTCCAAAAATATTAGATTTTTTGGCAAAACTAGCATATTTTAGATATTTTAAATATTATTTATTGTAAATATCCTAAAAAGCTATGGAGATTTCTAGAACAGGATGCCATGTAAAAAAAGTAAGTAGTCTTTAAAGCTTGTTTTGGAGATTTAATACAAAAAAAGAAGGATTGGTGAAATTGCGCACATTGCGATCGCAGTTTATAGGCAGCAAACAACACTTCAAATAAGGAGAAGAAGAAGGAGTGATTTGGAAGATTTCCAAACAAGTGTCTTGGGGTTTTACCCCCCTTTTGAAGCCAACAAAACTATCGTATTTGTGATTTGAGCATCAGATTGCTCATTTTTCAAAGATCCCCTCCATAAAGAGCTCTTCTTCTTAGCCACAACCCTTCTTTCTCTTGTTTAGCTATAAATATGAGGCATGGTGCGTAGTTTAGAGAAGCACAAGGAGACCTCGAGAGGTTGCAAGAGAGAGAGAGAGAGAGAGAGAGAGAGAGAGAGAGAGAGAGAGAGAGAGAGTGAGTGTGTGTGTGTGTGAGGGAAAGAGTTAGCTCAATTCCCCTTGTCTCGATCTTTGACCAAGCCATCTTCTCTTACGCTCTCCTATCTCGAATTAATTTCTCCTTTTTTATCTCTTGAATCCACTTTGTGAATGATGGCTTCGAAGCGATGAGGTGGAAGGGCCATGGGAACCATTGCAACCTTTCAAGGAACGGGTATTGCCAGAGATACGGGAGTGCCCGAGGTTGCCGAAGTTGCCACAACCAATGGAACATCAGGTGTGGCGAACACGAGTGTGGGCAAAGACAAAATTTCCAATGTTGTCGTGCCTAACCAGGTTATTCACTACTAGGTTATTATTTTGCCACATAAATAATTACATAAAATATTAGTTTCTATATTTTACACTTACACGAATTGACAGTTTCATCTAAAAAACATACTTTTACACACATAAATAATTAATCACTATGATTCGTAGTTAGATTAAGTGAGATTCTAAATCATGGAATCATGATGGAAAGAGTTACAAGAGGTTATTGCACATATGACTTTATGCACACTCGAGCTTAGTAAATTTGTGTATCTTCCATAGGGTTGGAAAGATGGAAATTGTAATAACTCCCAATATAATAAAGATGTTTGTTTTATTCAAGGATTTTTTGAATTGTATGCGTGTCCATGAGATAAATTACGTGAAAGAACATGTGAATTAACGGGTTACTTAAGAAAGCTAGTTGTATATGTTCCAATAAATGTGTTGTAGGTAATTAAAAAACTAAAGATGATTCCGTCATCAAAGGAAAGTGGGTGGACGTGATCTAACGGGTCTATCTAATGGTAGGGTGGTCCCCGTCGTTAACTGGAAGCTTTTCTAAATCGGCAATAGAAATAGGAAGACAATAAATTGACCAACTAGTCATTAGTTAGAACTAACTTGAATTTTTTTAGGGAGCTGGAATGGGAGTTTGCCTTATGGGCAAGAGGATTGATGTACCGCACTCCCCTCTGTCTCCCATTCTCTTTGAACAAAGTGCAATGGTAAGTCCGTTTCAGATCGAGTAATCCTGTAAAAGTCGAAGCTCGAAATTACTGATGCTAGCTGGCTGTTAGGAGACTCATCTGATTTTAGGTACCTGAAAATTCAGGTCAATCCTAGTGGCTTCGGCCAAAACTCTCCCGTTGCAAAGTAGACTCTATAGAGCCTAAGTGACAAACCCCATGAGGTTCCAAGGGAGCGTTGGGTGACATCAATTTTGGAAAACCCTTTAATGGACTACTAAAAGGTGTGTCGTGGATTGAGACTAGTGGACACCTCACAGTTCGTATCAAAGCACATGTTAATATAGAATACAATGTAAGTTTAAGAAAAAAAGTATTTTTAAAAATACAGCCTAGGACACATTTTCTTCTCTTTGTTAATGTATGTTTTTGAATTATGACAGAATAACAAATCTTGAAAATGAATCTTGATCTTTCGAGTAATGTTTATGTTAGCTATGCATTCATCTAGTTTTGCCTGGAGAACTTAGATGATGCGGGTACTAGATCAGCTATACAACGCCTCGCCTCTATATCGTGAAAGATGGTGGATGATTAGCAGAGGATACTACTACATCAATGCAAGTCATGTAGCTTATCTTCAAAATAATCTAAAAAGGATAAAATGGATGAAAGATCTTAAAGTTGATGAGATCTATCTATTTTATGAGGCCAGTGTAACTCAACCTTGTATACTAGAGGCAAGAAGATCAAACTAAACTAGTATATCTATGAGGAAGTTACGAAGTTCCTTCCAACTGGCAGAATAAAAGTCGTAGGTCCCTCTAGCCATTGCGACTACAAAAAGGATGAATTTCCTGAACTCCCTCCAAAATATAGATTCCTAGATATCTACTCTCCGAATCCAGGTTACTTCATAAAGGATGTATCAGAGTGTTATGCTTAGATTGTAGTAGGGAATCCTTTTCTAGAATAAAATAGATGAGCCTGTGAGCTATTTGAATAATGTGTTTCTTTCCATTTGATTACCTTGTATATACGTTATATATAAAGATCAATTGATACTTTATCAATCAGAGAAATAATGGAAACTTATTTTCCCTTGAAACCTTTGAAATTGCAGTTTAACTTTAGCAATGGGAAAATATTTTTAATTGAAATTGTTTAAATAAATTCAATAAGAAATAATTTGAGTATTAGACTCTAATATTAACGCTATATAAATTTCATAATGTTTAACTTAGGAATTCTTGAAAATTTCACAAAATTTCACACACACAATAATTCCCAACAAAGCTCAAGAGAAAAGGAATCTTTAGAAGCAAGTCAAATCTTTGGAATTTGATGGGAAATGCAAGAATATGGAAGCTGATGCAGAAATTTGGATAGAATCCATGGAAGATTATTTTACTATTGTCGAAACTATCCCAGCCAACCAAGCTATGATAACTAAGCTAAAATTAATTGGTGAAGATCGACTCTAGGTGAAAGCAATGATACCAAGATTAAGGTGTCCTCGAAAATACCATTACTTGGGATTTGGTGAAAGAAATTGTAAGAGGAAGATATTTACCTCCAGCTTGTTGCACCCAGAAGATGAGTGAGTTCTTTAATTTGAAGCAAATAGGATTGACCCTAGAAGCATATTACTCTAAGTTTGTTTGTCTTCTTAAATATGCACCTCCCTTGGATACTCTTCAACAAGTGTCCAAGTTTTGCAATGGGATAATTTGTCCTCTAAACACTTATTTGGAATTAATGTGGCCAATAGACCTCCAGGATGCTTTGGTTCGAGCTACTCCTATTGTGCGAAAAGTACAATCAAAGCCTAATAATAATAAGTTTTGGAGCTATAATAACTAGAACAAAGGAGCATTCAAAGGTCAAGCAAAAAGAACCCAAGATCAATTTTACTAAGGTTAGAAGGAAAAGGCAAAATCCAATGCGATTGGAAATTTTGTTCCTACCTAGGGAAACAAGGATGGTATTAGGTGCTTTCATTGCAATGAGCTAGGACATTTCAGGAGAGATTTGTCCAAAGCTTGGTGGAAACCATTGCCAAGGCAAATTTTGAGGTCAAGGCAGAGCTGCCCAAGGCCATGGTCAAGTAGTTATAGCAAGAGGAAGAACATCAATTATTACCCTAAGAGAGACTAATAGGGAGGAAGACCCTACTATGGAAGAAGATATTGAAAGAGCAATTGTTTATACTACATTCCACAGGAAAGGTCCAAATCGTCAATATTCGGTAATACAGACACCAACTAGTCATCGAGGTAAATCATTTAAAGTATTGATTGATTGTGAAAGTACACACTTATTTATTTCACTCGTGTGCTAAGAAGTTAGGAATAGATACAGTAAATGCATCAAAATTGCTTGTGGAACTAGCAAATGGAAAGGAAGTACTTTCTACACAGCAAACTGTCAAGGTAGGTTTTAACCTAGGAGAAAACCTTTCAAGTATGAGGTTCAGAGTAATGAACTTAGGAGCTTATGAATGTTTACTAGGAATGGATTGGCTGATTCCCAATGATTCTCATATCCATTTTTGTGAAAACCGTCAAGTCACATTTTAGGATTTGAATGGTGAAATATCAACTACATAAGGTGAAACATGGAAACCTAAAGTTCAATTAGCAAAAGCTTCTCAAATTGTGAAAGGCTTGAAGAAAGGATTACCGGTTTATTTGATCAAGCTTAACAAGGTAAATCGAGATGGTCAGACAGAAGAAGAACCATCCTGGTTAAAAGAGTACACCGACATATTTCTTGAAGAGCTAACTGAGTTACATCTAGAAAGAGAAGTTGATCATGAGATCAAACTTGTTCCGGAAGCCACTCCAATGGCAAAAAGACCTTACAAAATGTCTATTCCTAAAGCCATTGAACTAAAAGAGCAACTCAGACAATTGTTAGAACAAGGGTACATTTGGCCAAGTAGTTCACCATGGGGAGCCTCAATATTATTCCAAAAGAAGAAAGATAGAACTCTCCATCTTTGTATTGACTACCGAGGGCTAAACCGGATAACAGTAAAGAATAAGTACATTTGAAAAACTATAAGTTATATTTCTATTCCTCTTTTTTCTACTAACCTAAAGGTGACTTACTAAAGGTGAAGAATGAATTTCTTGCAAAATGCAATGCTTGAAGGATGTTTGAGGCATTAAATAAACTCGTCCTTTTTACCATAACAATCCATTATACCATGTAAAGCTAGGTACTCTTCATTTCTTCCTTGTCCAAATGCTCGTGGTCATATGTAAGAAGAATAGAAAGTTGTAGATCTGTGTGGACTTTTAAAAGTTGAATTTCAAAACAAAAAAGATAAGTTCCCTATCCACTTCACTAACCAACTATTAGACATAGTGGCAGGTCATGAACTCTATTCCTTGCTAGATGGTTTGAGTGGATATAATCAGGTGCAGATTACAGAAGAAGACTAGTCCAAGATGATCTTAACAATAGAATGGGGGACATATGCTTACAAGGTAATGCTGTTTTGGCTTTGTAGAACCCCTACTACCTTTCAGTAGGTCATGATGGTTGCATTCCAAAATGACCTGCATGATTTCATTGAGGTATATTTAGATGATTTTTGTGTCTTTAATTCACTCTACAAGCATTGGAGACACTTGGAGAAATGCTTTGATTGATGCTGGGAGTATGGGATCTCCCTCAACCTCGACAAATGCATCTTTGGATTCTCTTCAGGCATTCTGTGTTGGGCTATATTGTCTTTGCACAGGGGATAGCGATAGACCCTGCCAAGATTGAGAAGATTGCATCCCTAATTGCACCAAAAAATCTTAAATAGCTTAGAGGATTTCTTGACCATGTGGGCTACTACAAGAGGCTCATCACATATTTTGCAACAAAGGAAGCCCCCTTGTGCAAGCTCCTAAGGAAAGTTGCAGAGTTTATTTGGATAGATGACTATGAAGAAGTCTTTAATACCTTGAAATAGTACCTCATCAGAGCACCCATCTTTCAACCTCTTGATTGGACAAAGGAATTCCATGTGCACACCGATGTATCAATCGAAGGGCTAGGAATAGTTCTCTATTAGAAAGGCTCCTCAAAGGTGGACCAACTAATTAATTATGTAAGTTGAAAAGCCATTGATAGAAAGAGGAACTACATAGTAATAGAGCTTGGATACTTGGGGATGGTGTTTGCCTTAGAGAAGTTTGAGTATTACCTTCTATATCAACACATTTTAAGTTTTACGAGGATCATGAGGCTTTGTTTTTCTTGATGAAAATGGCAAAATGATGATATGGTTCCTTCTGTGCCAGGAGTTTGATTTTGAAGTGGTCACTAAACCTGGTTGTTCTCCCATGTCATGGCTAACCATCTATCGTGAATCCCTTAGAGTAAACAAAGGGGAGCAAGATAATCCAAACCTTCCTGATGCAAATCTTTTTCTAATAAAGACTGTGACTCCATGGTATGTAGACATTGCCAACCTATTTGGCCACACAACAATATCCCCTTGGTATCTCCAGTAGAGAGAAGAAGAAGCTTCTGTTGGAATCAATCCTTACACATTATTAGGTGGCTTTGCACAAAAAAGGTAAAGATGAAGTATAGTAGAGATGTTTGCAAGAGATGAGATTGGAATTATCTTGAAGGAATGCTATGATAAGCCATGTGGTGGACACTTCATGGGAGAAGCGATAGCTAGAAAAGCTCTACTTGCAAGATACTGGTGGGCAGCTCTCTACAAAGATGCCTATGATAATTATAAGTGTTGTGATGCATGTCAACGAATGGAAAAGCCCATAAAAACCAATGCCATGCCATTATAATGGCTCTATGTAGATACTCTTTGACGTTTTTACCATTTTTTCATGTGAGTACCCATGTTTCTTATTGGGACCGTGTTCTCACTTGCGTGTTCTCACTTGATAGTCTTATGCAATATGTATCCCTAGACATTTTTCCTTTCTTTAGTCCTTTATTCCGATAGACAAAATTTTTGTTATTAAATTTCAAATGTAGTTTCATATACATTTTTGGACCTTTTTCCATGTGAATGCCCCTTTCTTTTTGACACTAGACGCATTGTTTGAGTTTTCCATCCTATTTTCCCTATCCTCTTTCCACTTTTTTTTGCATATAAATCCAATGAATTGATTTTTTGTAATAATTTTTTACGGTATTTTTTGGGTGTATCGTCCCTACATGCCCATGTGAATGTTCGTATTTTATTTTCTAATGCATATCGTCATGTCCGATGTGCCACATTAACTAGCTCGTGCCCTTATGCGGCATCTTGTTCCCACCAACATAAATTTTTTTACCCCGCCCTGCGCAAGTGCGCGAGACAGGGGATCATGTTTCCATTGTTTTTTGTTTTTAACTTTTAATTTAATTTAATTTTTAAACCAATAAAAAATAACATAAAATACAACCCAAAAAAACAAAAAAATCCACTCTCAACCCCGCATAATCACCAACCCACCTTCCCTCCCTTCCTTTCTCCTCTCTCTTCTTCTTTTCTTTCCCCTCCCCCTCCCTCTCTCTCCTTGACTCTCTCATCACCCTTTCCCATATTTCTTTTCTCTATTCTCTCCCTCTCCATGCGCTCTCCACTTTTGTAATATTTCCAAACAATTAAAAGTTAGTTGGTTAGTTCAAAAGTTAGTTAGTCAATTAATAAGTTAGTAAGGTTACTAACTAAGGTAAAAACTAACTAACATTAGTAACTAATAATTTTTATTTAATTAAAAATTATATAATATTTGCACATAATTAAAATTTAGTTGGTTAGTTTGAAAGTTAGTTAGTTAATTAATAAGCTAGTAAGGTTACTAACTAAGGACTAACTAAGGTAAACTAACTAACATTAATAACTAAAATTTTTATTTAATTAAAAATATTTAATTAAAAAATCGAGAGTCGTAAATCTGATATTTTCCTCGGATTAACAAGGACCATAGCCACCCTTCACGGAAGTTACAACATGAACAAGATTTATGGGCCATATTAATCACTAGTGTTAATATGTATAGTATAGATGGTCCAAAAACATTAGATTTTGGACAAAACTAGTACATCCTAGATATTTTAGATATTATCCTAAAAAGATATGGAGATTTCTAGAATTGTATGTCATTTAAAAGAAAAGGCAAGTGATGTTTTAGTTAGTTTTAGATATTTTACAAAAAGAAAAAAAAATAAAGAGAGAGATTAACGAAATAGCGTGCACCGCAATTGCAATCTATAGGCAGTAGACAACACTTCATGTCATGCAACTCTTCCTTGTTGCTTTTTGAGCTTAAGTAGAGTCCTTTTGTTCTTGGGGACCTTTTGGTGCTCGCTACGTACGCATCCAGCATCCGATTTGTGCACCAGTGGTATTAGAGGGAAGTTGAGATCAAGGGCTTCCAATCGCTAACCATCTCGCACGAAGGCGAAGCTCTTGGAATGAACGGGCTCTACAGTCAGTCTCGCGACGAACTATCAATACCAGCGTGTTCCTGGTGGTGAAGAACCCCCTACTGTGCTGTTGGATCGTGAAGGACCACTCTCTGGCGATGGAGGACCACTTCCCAAGCTCCTTTAGAGAAGAAGACAAGAAAATTTCATTAGTTTGGAGGTTACTGTAGGACACGTTGGCATCGTCAAAAAGCTCTTGACATCTTGTCGCAGCAAAATCATTTGGCCAAAGGATTTTATTAAAAATCTTAAGCTTAAGGTTTTAAGCTTAGATTAAAGTGTAAGAATTTAAATCTCCTTCTCAGCAGTTGTTCACACAGAGTTAATTTCGAACTCATTTCCAACCTTCCTGCAAGCTCCTATTCATAACTGCACTCTAACAAAGCCAATTTCTAGCAAACAGATTGCTATACGCAGTCTACAAGTACGAAGTATTCGTTGGAAGGACTTCATCAATTTTCGTACCTGTAAAAAGAAGAAAGATTGCAAAAAGCCATTAAAAAGGAAGCAAGCCTTGTAAACCCAACCTTGAGCAATGCTCATCCCGCTAACAAGATTTTGAGTGTGTGAGGTTGTTTGAGATTTTGCAAGATGTCCAATCAAAATATGGAAGATTTTATGGCCAAAGGCGATTTATCGAAACCAACGCTAGAGCATAAATTGGACCTAATTATGATGCAGCTTCAAGAGGAACGAAGAGCACGTCAAACTTCACAAGCTAAGTGGCTACTCTTCAACGATCTACTGTCAAACAAGATGGACCGCAACCCAAAGATGTTATACGATGTATGATTGATGCGACACTCAAAGTACAATCTATCAGGAAAGAAGCTAAGATAAGTAAAAGAAATTTTAAATTACGTACTTTTAATGGGCTACGTGACGAAAAGACTGTTCTCGCTTTTATCAGTCAATTTGATGATTATTTCCATAAAGAATAGTATACCGAAAAAGACAAACTCAAGTGTGTCACTAACCATTTAGTGGACATAGCATTGTTATGGTAGACTGTTGACAGAAGAGTATTGATTGTCCTACTATATGGGAGGCTTTTTAAAAGAAAAATTTACAAAATTTTCTTCCATCTCAATTCCAGAAAAAGCAATCAAACAGTAGGATCTTTTGTAACAAAGAGATTGTGAGCCTATTTCGCAATACATGAGCATTTCTGGAATGCCTTATGGCAACTTCGAATGCTTGAAGATGTATCTGAGGTGATCCACAAACACAAGTTTATGTGTGGTTTGCTTGGTCACTTCTATGTGGAGGTGAACACGTTCAAGCCAATGACTCTTGAGGATTCATTTTCTTTGATCCATGATGCTGAAGACAAAATTTGAGGACGAGAGAAGCAACCACAACAATTCCCAACCAACGGTAACTTCGGTACAAAGCAATTCAATTCTAACTTTTGAAGATTCAATCAAAATCACTTTGTTCCATCTTCTTTCCGTAAATCCTGGACACGATCCCTTGCTTTACCATCAAACACAAATCCAAATCCTACGCCATCTTTCCAGCCAAATTCCAACATACCTAAATTCCAAGCTATTACCAATAATGTTTCCACAGCCAAACCCATAGTCTGCTATAAGTGCCATCAACCTGGACATCTAGCGGTGAATTGTCAATCCAAAAAGCCCACTGTTCACATCAACTACTTGGGAGCAATTGAAGATAAAGACCATGAAGAAATGCTAGATTTCACAGAAGATGATGACGATATCGGTGCTACTTCAGCTACTTTACCAAGTATACCAAATCCTCATTCTTTATTAAATTTGAAATGTCTTATGCATGGTAAAGAAAATATTGTTTTACATGATGATCGGAGCACACATGATTTTATTTCTATAAAATTGGTCAAAGAATTGAATTTACATACTATTCCAACTCATTATCGCATCAAGGCTGCATTCTTAGGTACTAGATACAATGGTACACAAGAAGTTCATAATTTAAAAAATTAAAATTGGCGATTATGTTGAGCGTAGAAATTTCTTGGTTGTGCCTTTGCAATCTAGTGATATTATTTTAGGAATGGCTTGGCGTCATAAATATAACCCCGATATAGATTACTCCATGCATTCAATGAAGATTCATTCTAACAGAAAACAAATCACATTACGTACGCTTTTGATAAATTTTCATTACTTAGTCACACACATGCTAAACGTGTATTAAAAAAAGGTAGCAAATCATACTTAATATGGGTGAATGAAATTGAAGCTAAGGAAAATCAGATGTATCCTAGGCACGCACAATTTCTTTCACAATTTATAGATTATTTTGCTGCTGACTTACCACCTGGTTTACCACCTACACGTCCTGAAGATCATAAAATAGACTTAATTGCTGGTTCATAACCACCATGTAAAGCACCTTATATACATAATCAAATTGAACAAAAAGAAATTCAAACCCAAGTTAAAGAGTTGTTAACCCGAGGACTCATTAGGCCCAGTAGTTCTCCTTGTGGTGCACTTGTCCTATTAGTTAAAAAGAAAAAAATACTTATAGGATGTGCATTGATTATCGTGCCCTAAATAAGATCACTGTCAAGAATAGATATTCGATCCCTAGGGTAGACAACCTCATGGATAAACTACAAGGGGCCACAATATTTAGCAAGATAGATCTTAAATTAGGATATCATCAAGTACGACTGTATACACCTGATATTTTCAAAATTGCATTTAGAACTCAATTTGGACATTAGGAATTCCTTGTTATGCCTTTTGGTTTAACTAATGCACCAACCACATTCAGTCGTATGATGAATCGTATATTTTTAAAGCATCATCATTATGTAATTGTTTTCTTTGATGACATATTGGTTTTCAGTAAGAATGAGAATGAGCATTATGAACATTTATCTTTGGTTTTCAAATTGTTGAAAGAGAATCAATTATATGCTAATCTTGAAAAGAGTGATTTTTTCCAAACCTAAATTGAATACTTAGGACATATTGTTTCTTCTGATGGTATTAAAGTTGATCCTAAAAAGCTAGAAGCAATTTTGAATTGGCCGATACCTAAAAATGTGCACGAATTACGTTCTTTCTTAGGTCTTGCTAGCTTTTACAGAAAATTTGTGAGAAAATTTTCATTGCTTACATTGTCTTTAACAAAATTATTAAAGAAAGGTATTGTGTATCATTGGTCTGATAATTAGCAAAAGTATTTTGAATTACTAAAACATGCCTCAACACATGCCCCTGTATTGCAATTACCTGACTTTAATAGACCATTCTTCCTAGTAGTCACTGATGCTAGTGGATTTGGAATAGGAGCTGTCTTTATGCAAGATTCACATCCCATAGCCTACTCTAGCTGCAAACCGAAACCATCTGAACTCAAGTATTCTACCTATGATCAGGAATTGCTAGCTTTAGTACAAGCTTTACGTTAATGGAAACACTATTTAATGGGATCTGAATTCATGATCAAAACTGACAAACAAAGTATCAAACATCTCCTTAGTTAGCCACAAATCTCTGACCATTATATTAAATGGGCCGCTTTCATTCAAAGCTTTCATCCACTTATCCAATATCAACCTAGAAAAGAGAATGTTGTTGCCGTTGCCTTAAGTAGAATACCAAGTATCCATAATATCTCTATTATATCTTTTGATTCCCTTATCCCTATGAAAGACACCTATGACCAAGACCCTAGTTTTCAAGCTGATTGGAATAAATTAGTTGCAAATAATTGGATTCCAATAGATTCATTTTCTTATTTTGAAGGATTTATGTTTTATGAGAAAAGGTTGTATGTAACTATTACATTTAGATCATTTGTGTTGCACGAAATTCATTGTTCCCCATATCAAGGTCATAGAGGTATTATTTCTACTTTGCGTACATTGGTTGAAGATTTTTACTGGCCATAGATGAAATCTGATGTTTCTAACTTTGTATCTGAATGTTTAATTTGTCAAAGAGTTAAGCAACACCATGGTAAGCAATATGGTTTGTTAATGCCTTTACCGATTTGTGAACGACCATGGGAACATATTTCAATGGATTTTATAACTGGTTTGCCTAACGCCCAAGCTAATCATGATATGATTTGGACTATTGTAGATCGATTTAGCAAACGAGCATATTTCATTCCATGCAAGAAAACATTAACTGCATCTCAAGCTACTCAATTATTTTTTAGAACTGTTTTCACTAACCATGGTTTACCAAAAGTTATTATTTTTTATCATGATTTTAGATTTTGTAATAATTTTTGGACTACTTTGTTTGCTAATTTAGGTACAAAGATTGATTTTTCATTTGCATTTCATCCTGAAACTAATGGGCAAACAGAAGCTACTAGTAGTACAATATTAGATCTTTTGCGTGCATACATAATTTCAAAATCATAAACATGGGATACACATTTGCATTTACTTCAGTTTGCATACAATAATACACCGCACACAGCTACACAGAAAGCACATTTTGAAATCATTTATGGACATATATTACCTCCACCTGTTACATCATTATCAAACAAAGTTAGAGCTGATGATGATATTGCCAATATGAATGCTACTATTTTTGTTGAAGTTAAAGACATGATTGCGAAAGCCCAACAATCATATACACTAAACAAGCTAACAAGAAAAGAAAAGCTATGAGTTTCAAAGTTGATGATTATGTTTGGTTAGGCATTGAAAAGTGAAGATTACAAAGTGTTGAGAAACACCCTGTTGTTAAATTAGCCCCTAGATTTTATGGACCTTTCAAGATCATTCACAAAATCAATGACAATGCATTCAAATTAGAACTACCCCAACACTGGAAAATCCACAATACTTTTCATATCTGTTTGTTACGACCTTTTAGAGGCCAATTAGCTGTTCATCTTGTCTATGAAAACCCTCCTTTGTTAGAAGAAGACATTGAAATCCTTGAACTTGAAACTATTCTAGATACTGACTTTATGACCACTAGAACTGGCCATAGATACTCTAGATATTTGGTTAAGTTTAAAAATCATCCTATTGAAGAGGCCCAATGGATGCACGCTTGCGATCTAAGTGCTTACCCCTCACTGCTCGCTCCACATTGAGCTAATAGCAATTGAGGACAATTACTCTCCCACCCCGGGGGTATGATGCCAGGAGGCATATTCCATGGTGGATTCCATGAGACCACGGTGGATTCTGTGAGGTTTTGCGGTGGATTCCGTAAAATTATATTTATTTGCCGGGGCTTATACACAAGGTGGATTCCTTATGCGAGAAGTTGATGGGGACGCCTGTCCTTTTCGAGCGTCATGTTAATTTAATGTGCATGTGGGTGATTCCATGGCGGGTGATTTCACAAAATACATATTTAAATTAATAGATGTTTATGAGTTTATAGTACACTCGTATTAAATTAAGGTTAGGATAGAGTTCCAACCTATTTATTTATTTTGTAGCTGAAGACTACTAGATATTCACTTTTGTTAGTTTAATTTTATTATTTTCTAACAATTGTGAATGCTTTAGTTGACATGTAGAGTAGGCAACGGTAGCGTTGGGAAGCACTGGGCGATAGCGTGTATTCAAATTACCTAGAAGAAATTATCATTTTTGATGGGCGCATGTCTTATCATTAAAGACATGGCATTAATATTTATTTAGACAAGCGTATTTATTGAAGCACTTGATAAATATTTATTATTTTGTATGCGCATGGGTGCTCAGTTTAAATATTTCATTATTGGACATTGTATTTGGGCACAGCCCAACTTTTGGGCCGCCCAACCGCTTTATTCTTTATTTAGACAAAAGCAAATACAAAAGCCAAAGCATGCTAATTGTAAAATTGTGCTATTTTTGAGCTTTGAGATGAATAAATTTATAAATACATGCCTTGTGAAGCGCTCACACAAGGCATGAGGGGAGATTGTATCCAATTTGTCTATTTTCTTCATGTTGTGCAACTCTTCCTTCTTGCTTTTTGAGCTTAAGTAGAGTTCTTTTGTTCTTGGGGACCTTCCGACGCTCTCTACGTATGCATTTAGCATCCGATTTGTGCACCAATAACTAAGTAAATAAATAAATAAATATATAACTCATACACATAAAATGAACAATTAACTAAATAACTAAACTAACCAAGTAACCGTAAACTAAATAAACAAACCAATATCAAAACCAATCGAGTAACTAAACAAACAATTAAAATAATACATTCTCTCTCTCTCTCTCTAACAAAACTCATCCTAAACTCACACACATAAGACAAACAATTAACTAATATTAATATTAATACAAACCAACTAAATAACCAAATATTAATAGACAATAATAAAGTAAATAACCAAACTAACCAACTAACCTAAACTATCTAGTTAAATTGACCAAACAAACAATTAAAATACAATAAACTTGCACACCTAAACTAACCTTAAAATCTCTCTCTCTCTCTCTCTCTCTAACAAAACTCACCCTAAGCTCACACACATAAAATGAACTAAATAACTAAACTAACCAAGTAACCCTAAACTAAATAAACAAACCAATATTTAAACCAACTAGCTAGCCAAATAAACAATTAAAATAGCACGTCCTCTCTCTCTCTCTCCAATGAAACTCACCCTAAACTCACAATTAACTAATATTCATATAAACTAACTAAATAAGAAAATATTTATAGACAATAATAAAAGTAAATAACTAAACTAACCAACTAACCTTAAACTAACTAACTAACTGAACAAACAATTAAAATAACATAAAATTGCACACCTAAACTAATCCTAAACCAACCCTAAATTAAATAAACAATTAAAATAACATGTTCTCTCTCTCTCTCTCTCTAACAAAACTCACCCACTAATTAACCAATCGATAAAAGTCAACTAATCCTAAACTAACCAACTAACTAAATAAACAATTAAAATAGCATAAACTTGCACACCTAAACTAACCCTAAATTAAATAAACAATTAAAATAACATGTTTCTCTTTCTCTCTCTCTCTCTCTCATAAAACTCACCCACTAACTAACCAATCGATAAACTCACTCACTAACTAAATATGAATAGACAATAATAAACTAACTAACTCTAAACTAAATAATAAACCAATTAACAAAAAAAACTAAGTAAGTAATAAAGAGAGAGAAAGAGAGACATAGTAAATAAATAAACACATCTATACTCTCTCTCTCTCTCTCTCCAAAACTCACTAAACTAGCTAAACTAACTAAACTAACCAACTAACCCTAAACTAACTAACTAAATCTCTCTCTCTCTCTCTCTCTCCACGTGACTTATCCTTTGACATGCAAACCTATGAGAGAGAGAGAGAGAGAGAGAGAGAGAGAGAGAGAGAGAGAGAGAGAGAGAGAGAGAGAGAGAGAGAGAGAGAGAGAGAGAGAGAGAGAGAGAGAGAGAGAGAGAGAGAGAGAGAGAGAGAGAGAGAGAGGACTCACCTGTAGGCTGCAATGTTTCTGGAGCATGCTGTTGCCTCTGCCAACTCTTGTCTCTGCTTGTCTTTAGTAGGCTGGCTTTGAGAGAGAGAGAGAGAGAGAGAGAGAGAGAGAGAGAGAGGTGGAAAGAGATCACATATGTTTCTCTACCCCCAATCATAAGCAATCACAATGAGCACCCTGATTTGGTTTGGGAGCCAGGTTCGGGAGCTCTTAACTTGTAGTTCAAATAATAAAGTAGTATAGATACTACCTTTGGGCTTCTCTTGTACTCACAGCTTTGAACCTTTATCAAAACACACATACACATACATACACACATACTCTCTCTATGTACTCATAGCTTTGAACCTTTATCAAAACACATATACACATACATACACACATACTCTCTCTCTCTCTCTCTATGTGTGTGCGTGTGTGGTTTTAAAGAATTCTAGCAACTTTCTCTTACAATATTACATTTGGGCCTTTCCTACATAGTAATAGCTTTGGATCTTCACACACACACACACACACACACACTCTCTCTCTCTCTCTCTCTCTCTCTCTCTCTCTCCAACTTGTGATTAAATTTCTCTATTAATTTTTTTAAATCTAAGTATAATTAGACTAAAAGACACATTTTTATTATAATTTTAATAGTGTAAAACTTTTTTAAATATTTGATAAGGCTTCCCAAAACTACCGCCTTTTTGAAACCTCCTTTTTTCAATTAAAACCCCCTCCCCTCCCCTCTCTCACATGTGTACTCTCTCCTTTTCTATTTCCCCTCCCCTTTTTGATTAAATGCCCATTCCCCCTCTTCTCTCTCTCTCTCTATCATTTTAAAATCAAAACCCCCTCCCCTCTCTCTCACATATAATCTCTCTTTCTTTTCTCCCTCCCCTTTTTAATTATATTCCTCCCCCCTTCCCCCTCTCTCTTTTATATGTAAGGCCTATGTTTTTTTTTCTATCCTTTAATTAAATCAAACTTCTTTTTAAATATTTTTTTTCTCTCTGTTAGTTAGATTAAAATTTGTAATTTAAACTTTTCTTTCAATTAAACATGTTCAAAATCTTTTTTTAATTTAAAGTTTTTTCAGATAGTTTTTCACACACTTTGGGACGAGGGAGGAAGAAGGGGGAGAGAGAGAGAGAGAGAGAGAGAGAGAGAGAGAGAGAGAGAGAGAGAGAGAGAGAGAGAGAGAGAGAGAGAGAGAGAGAGAGAGAGAGAGAGAGAGAGAGAGAGAGAGAGAGAGAGAGAGAGAGAGAGAGAGTTTCAAAGAGAGAAAATATAAAATTTAAGAGAGAGAGAGAGAGGGGGGAGGAGAGATAGAGAGAAAAAAAAACAGGGAGAAGAAAAGAAGAGAGAGAGAAGAGGAAGAAGAGAGAGAAAAGAGGAAGAAGAGAGATTTTGAACATAGAGAGAGATTTATAGAGAGAGGAAAGATACAAGTTAAAAGAAAGAGAAAAGAAAAAAAATTAAAGAGAGAATGAAGAGAGAGAATAAAAAAAGGAAAAAAGAGGAGAGAGAGAGAGAGAGAAGAAGAAGAAGAAAGAGGAAAAGAGGAAGAGAGATGGGGGAAATAGGAAATAGATTTTTTTTTAAATTTAAATATTTTTAAGAGAGGAGGGAAAGGAGAGAGGGGGAAAGAGAGAGAGAAAATATAAAATTTAAAAGAGGGAGAGGGAGAGAAGAAAAAAAGAAAAAATAGGAGAGGGGAGGAGAAGAAAAGGAGAGAAAGAGAGGAGAAGAAGAGATAATATAAACATAAAGAGAGAGAATTATATATAGGAAAAATATAAAATTTATATACTTTTTAAGAGAGAGTGGGGGGAAAGAAAGTGAAAGAAGAAGAAGAAGAAGAAAGAGAGAGAGAAAAGAAAAAATTTAATAAGAGAATGGAGAGAGAGAAAGAGAAAAAGAAGAAAAAAAGGAAGAGAGAGAGAGAGAGAGAGAGAGAGAGAGAGAGAGAGAGAGAGAGAGAGAGAGAGAGAGAGAATTAGACATAGGGAATTGGGGGGGGGGAGAGAGAAGGT
Organism: Lygodium microphyllum; assembly: GCF_053477565.2. Taxonomy (NCBI): domain Eukaryota; kingdom Viridiplantae; phylum Streptophyta; class Polypodiopsida; order Schizaeales; family Lygodiaceae; genus Lygodium; species Lygodium microphyllum. The sequence goes on along the minus strand of NC_141154.1, from coordinate 107,063,278 downwards.
GAATAAAAAAATTAGAGTAAATAACTAAAGATGTAGCTTTAAACATTATTACTCATATAAACTCTAATCCACCTTGACTAAGTAATTTATGAATGGTTTACCTAGTCTTGAAAATAAAAAATATATTCTAGATGCTTTGAATGTAAGGAATTTTGATTGGAAGGGTATTAGGACTCAATGGAGAAGGGAGGGAGAAAAGAGAGATAAAAATAACTTATATATATATATATATATATATAGAGAATTCTTGATGAGAGACAAGAGAGATGTGTCTTTTAACAAGAGAGAAGAGAAATAAATGTGAAAAGTAGTTTGGCTAGAGAGGTATCTTTTTCAAATTAATGTAGGAGAAGCCCAATAGTAGTATTGTAGTGTTAGAAACTTTTAAAGCCAAATAATTATTTGGCTTTAAAATTTTCTAGCACTCTCTCCTATAATACTACCTTAGACCTTTTCCTACATAAATAGCCTTGAATTTTTACACACACACACACACACACACACAATGCTACAATACTATCTTTGGGGCTTTCCTACACATTAATAGCTTTGATTTTTTTATCAAAACATACGCAATCTCTCTCTCTCTCTCTCTCTCTCTCTCTCTCTCTCTCTCTCTCTCTCTCAATGACTTTAAAAAATTCTAGCAACTCTCTCCTATAATACCACACTGCTATCTTTGGGCTTCTCTTGTACTCATAGCTTTGGACCTTTATCAAAACATGCGTACACATACATACACACATACTCTCTATGTATGTGTGTGTGGTTTAAAAATAATCTAGCAACTTTCTCTTACAATATTACATTTGGGCCTTTCCTACACAGTAATAGCTTTGGATCTTTGCACACACACACACACACAGTGTGTGTGTGATAAAACAATTCTAGCAACTCTCTCTTATAATACTACAATACTACCTTTGGGCTTTTCTTACATTAATAGCTTTGGATTTTTATGTGATAAAACAATTCTAGCAACTCTCTCTTATAATACTACAATACTACCTTTGGGCTTTTCTTACATTAATAGCTTTGGATTTTTATCAAAACGCACACACACACACACACACACACACTCTCTCTCTCTCTCTCTCTCTCTCTCTCTCTCTCTCTCTCTCTAACTTGTGATCAAATTTCTCTATTTAATTTTTTTGGTCTAGGTACAATTAAGCTAAAAAGACACATTTTGATTATAATTTAAACAGTGTAAAACTTTTTTAAACATTTGATAAGGTTTGTATTTTTCCAAATACACAATGTAAAGACAATAGGCATTATACGTTATGTTAAATATTAGTTTCTATGTTAGGAGGAAAAAAATTTCCAAAAGAGAGAGAGCTACTTTTTGTTCATAAGGTCCAAACATTTCAATATAGTTCATTCATAAAGTCTCAATCTACTGTGTCTTACATGAAAACATATCATAAATACACACATAACATGACATTCTTAGCTAGTAATTATTTTTTATCTCTTTTCTCTTTCTTATCAAACATTATTTTAAAACTTTCTCACTCTTCATATATATATATATATATATATATATATATATATATCTCTCTCTCTCTCCAGTCCTAATAGAGAGAGAGAGTAATGAAAATGTCTCGACCATCCTTTGAACTTTTCTCATTCTTTTCAAAATTCATGTTTCCATCATATACGCCAATATTTGACAATGCCCTCTCAAGTGCTACAATTGCCTTGATCTACATAGTCCTAGGTCATATTATCTAGCTATATATATATATATATATATATAAGGAAAAGTAATTTCTTGATAATTCTAGATAGACCAGACATTATACAGATCTAGATTGTTGACAATGGAATATCTAAAGTTGGTTTAAATTTTAGATCTTTTAGGTGCATGTGGGGTGCCTTTTTCCAATTCTTCTTTTGTCAAGTTCCTTTGCGTTATGGATGTAATATATACATTATCTCCCTTTGAAACATTATACATGCGTTTTAGGGTCTTAAGATAACTTGCTAGATACCACTCTGCTTTGTATCATCTAAATCTTTCCATATCCAATATTTTCCCATTCCTTTGCTTACTAATAATTTGTGGTATATTTATCTTATGAAAAATCCAATGTAAGATTTCAAAATTCTTAGACATGACCTAGAATGCGCACATATTATAAACATATACATTCTTAGTTTGACACAATCACACTATCAGCACAAGTGAACTTCCAATATAAATATATTTCTCATATCAAAGATCCTAGAGAAAATATATTGTTCTCACATTGGATATCAAACCATTTTGGATTTTCCTTTGAAATTGTTGAATCAAGTGTCCTATTCATCACGGTGATGGTAATTTGTTCTAGCTTTCTATCTTGCACAGTTTGACCCCTCATCAAGATTGAGTACAAATTTTAGGATACCACAACATTCATTTGGAACAATTGAACAGAATATGATTGCAAGACATGCAAATCATAAAATATATTATCGCCAATTCCCATGATGAATATGTAGCTCATAGACTCCAATTTCTCCTTCAAGAAAGCTCCAATATCCATAAGTTTGATGGAAGTGATCTAGCTCCAAATATGATTGAAATTTTGAAAGGGAATTAATGATGAGTATCCAAAAGGGTAGAAGACTTCAATCCTTGATAGAGAGCTCTTCCATTGAAGCACATAAGCTTTCATAAACTGTCCATACACTTGGAATGCCAATAAAAAGCCCTATTCTTGCAATGTTAAAGCAAATGTTGACAAAATCTAGTGTATAAAAGCCTTAGGAGGCATCAAGAACCAAAATCCCCATGATTCCAACCTTCAAAATCAAGAATTTTGAAGAATCAAGTGGCTACCCTATTTTGCCCCAATTCAAGAGAAGAGAATGCTCCAATCTTGCAAGAAAACTTCGATGTAGATGCTTGCATTTGCCTTTAGGAAGCTAGAAGAAGTCAAGAAGAGGCCAAATCTTCAAGAAATTGAAGGATTCTTCATGCTATACATTTTCAGCCATGGCTAGGGTTTGAAGAGAGCTTCAATCTTGAAGAGAAGAGAAGGAAGAATGCCATTAATGCCTTGTACATCTTCTTTGTGATCCAAATGACCTTGTAGCCTCCAGCCTCTACATGTTTGATCAAATAGTAGTTTCCAGTGCTGTAAAAATGGTGCAAAATGCTGCTAGCTTGCTTCTTCAACATAGTGATGAATACTTCACCAAATCCAAGCATATAGGTATTTGATGTCAAGCTTAGGATGCTTACTTTGGTCCTATATAGGTTGCATAAATGATAGAAACAATGGGAGAGAGAGATGAGTAATTTCCTCCATGGAAGCTTGAAGAAGAAAGCTTGAGAAAGAGGAAAGAAGTTTGTTCCAAAAAGTAATTCAAGGTTCAACACCACTAATCCATGGTTAGACCACAGTTAGGATCAAGAACCCCCAAAATGACCCTCAAATGGACCACAAGTTGCTAAAAGGGCCTTGAACCTGCCATTTCTCCCTACTGCCTTCTTCAAGATCCTCCAATTTGGTCCCCACTTGTTGTAGAAGACTCCCACTAGTCACGGTTTGAACTGTGTAGACCCCTGTGACTAAATTTTTGGCTCCTAGTTACCCTTTAACCATGCTGTGACTAGATTTTCCATGAAAATGACTCTTCCCATGGATCAAAGTCCATGCTTTGATACCAATGTAAAATAGCTAGTTCTCACAGCAAACCAAATAACTGGAAATTCATGAAATACACCATACTTGCAAAGAAATACAAGAAATACACCATGTTTGCAAGGAAGCCATAGCCAAGTAGCTAGGCATGAAATAATATTTTCATGGAAGGCCTCAGAATCATAGATGAATGCTGCAACATGAATACTCTCCTCATGTCAAGGTGGGACATGGTATGCACCCCATATCTTGGTGGTTAAGAGCATACACCCTCTTAATTGGTTGAAGGAAGGAACCTCAAAGCATGTATTGCTTAAAAATGGCAAAAAGATCCCTCACATGTTACATCTCCACCCCTTATACTTAACCCTAGCCTACTCTAGACTAAGGTGACTTATGCTTTATTACAACATCTCAAAATCCTATGAGAATATTCATGACAAAGGGGATGATGGGCTAATTGCAATAATTTGGAAAGTCATTGCTATGGCCTTTTTGATAAAAGAGCTAATGTCCTTTTAATTGATGTGTATACAAGTGCTTCTTGGGCAAGAGTTGGACAATTTGCCTTAAATCTAGAACAATCCATAGCATTTCACATGTGGATTATCCATAACACATTCATTGCACTTAATGGTTCAGTTCCATTAGAAGGAAATATAGCAGTATGCTAATGCAATGTAGTTGCCCCATTATGGTGCATTTTTCACCTATTCCTTTTTTGATACAAAATTTCAAAGAAATTATTGTCAGCCCATTAGGTTGACATCCTTAAATAGTTTTCTCATATGGTTTGGCTCTATGATGGTGTACAACGTGCCAAACACTACTGTTTTCACTATACACCCAAACTTCCCTCTTTAATTTGATTTTTCAGATAACAAATTCTATTTCTTCAATAGTGGAAATTTGTCCATATGACTAGTATGTGCCTTCTTGCATTCTATATAGTATTCATTCTTATGACAAAATGGAAAAGATACCTTGAGCCATTGCAAAAATTGGTGGATATCTCAAGGACCACATCAAATGGGTAGTGGTCCATTGGGTACCACCACTTATGCCTTTGGATAAGCAAAGTAAAATCATGGTAGAGGATGATTGACTTCCATCTTCATTGGGTGGAATTCCAAGGCTAGGGTTCTTGTTATGTGGAGCTATTTTGAGATAGGGCATGGAAAAGGTGAGAATGATGGCACTGTTACTTGTATAAAGTGTACCCTATGACTTACCATCTTTCACACACTCTATATTGCTTCAAAGTCGATCAAGATATTGTGTAATATATGTAATACATTTTTAGTGCTTCAGAGATAAATTATTAGTGATATTTAGAGGGGGTGTTGCTTTATTTTGTTGCATCAATGGTACTAATCGATGATCTGCAACACAAGATTGTCACATGGTAGTAGGTATAAAACACTTAAAAATTAATACTTTTTAATGGTGCAATTAAAATCATATGTGAGTTGATGACACCTTAAAATATCTATTTAAAGGTACATGAGAGAGAGAGAGAGATATATATATATATATATATATATCTCACAAATTGATTTTCCTTCCATTTGTTCATACAATCTCTATTGTAAACTCAATGTTATATTTGATTGGGTGTGCTCGATGGAAACCTCGTGATTGAATTAACTTCAGTAGTGATATTAATAACAGAGTACATACTTCAATTTGATTCACATAACCAATAAATATTATCATTAAGAAAATTGGAAAATTGTGATAAAACAAGCTTACATCAACCATATATATCAATTAATATTTGCAAACTAACTCACTAACCTTAAGTGTGCTTATTCTTTTAAAAATTAGAGACTCTCAAACCGATCAAAGGAAACAATATCTCCATTTGTATATATCTAGAAAATGAGTTTCAAGTTAGCATATGTGTGAGAATGACACCAAATGAAAGAGTTTCAAAGTTAGAACTTAAGTAACCTCATCACTTGGTACCTTTGCATATGCAACTCTCTATAATCTTTGTCATGGGGCTTGTACAACACACTATCCCACTTGTGTTACTCCATCTCCTCCATTAATGGGTCCCTCTAAGGGCTTGGACATGGTGTAATGTTGCACTCATCTTGGCCTCCCTTTGTGCCTCCATGTATTATCTTTGAAGGGTCCATAGAGACATGAATTTGCTAAGAGTTAGGCTTAAAAATTCTACTTGGTAATCTCTTTGCACACTACAGTTGGTCATCCTATGTTAGGCTACGATTTCCTGATCAATCCATTGTCTCATGCACACGCTGATAGGGGCCTTTCACTCCACATGTTGAGCCTCCTCTATATGTCTCTCATCAGATAGTATCCAATTTTCTTAGGACCACATGCATGCTACAATGTTATAAAGATCCCTATCCTAGAAATCCTCTCTTTGAAGCATCTCTAAGGTCTCTCTAGTCTCCACCTCCTTTGCTAATGTAGTGAGATGGGATGGACCAATGTGATAATGGTAATCTAGATAAATACAATCCATCCCCAAACCTCAATAGCTATGCAATATGGACACTTGATCTACACATTGGATAAATAGTCTACTTGATTATGTGCTTAGAGAGTGTCTAGATAGGTAGTATATGAAAAGGTGGAGCAAGGGTGGAAGCACATGCAAAAGCAATAGAGAAGAAATATTTATGGAGGTTCAAGTAAGAGAGAGCAAGACGGTATGTGGGAACTCCAACAATCACAAGGTGTAACCTTCCTTCCCTTATTCTATTGTCATAGAAGGATACTCTATAGAGTAGAATGGATACCATTGTTATAACCTTGTCATTGGTGAGTTTGGAGTGAGCAAGAATGTGATTTTTTATGAGATGAACAATTGATATGCATCTAGTGGAGATGCATTTGATGATGATAATAGCCATGTGTAAATAGAAAAGAAAAATCACAGACTCTTAGTAGACTAGAGATATCATTTGGTAGCATATCCATAGTCAATCCTTGGTTTGGAAGGCTCTAGTGGATCAAAGATTTTGGATTGAGCTTGGTATTCCTTCAGTTAAGATACTAGGTATACAAAAGGCATATGGTAGTGTGTTGAGTACTGAAATGACTATATTTTTAGCTATTTTTGTTGGAAATTTAACTAATTGTTATTTGATTTCGTAGTTGATTGATTGGCTTTTAATTGAGTTATGATGTCCTGCTTGGTTCTACAATGTGTATATTTGGTTTTGATGAGTCTATTTTGATTTATTTTCTTTTTGCTTGAGAGGTTGAGATTGTGAATGAGTGGTTTGGAGAATGATTGGGAGTGAGTTGGATTGTTTTTAATGGTTTGGATTTGTTTTAGTTTTATTCGAATGGTTTTTTGTACTTCCTATTGACCTTTTGTGGATCGTTTGTTGTCTTATGTATGCTTCTATAAGTGTTCTAAAAGTTTTCTAATTTTGAAAATGGAATAATATTAGCTCAAAAGAGTTTTATCTTCTGAAGCTATAGAAAGTTATATCACTATGGTCAACAAATTTCCACAAAACTAAAGAGAAAAATAGAAAAAATAAGTATCAAAGGAAGATTTGGCTTTCATTGAATAATATCAGACATCATCAAGTGGGATATTGTAAAGAAGCTTCAAGAGTCATGGTTAGTGGAGGTTTACAAGAATAAAGAGGAAAAGAGACGGGACTTGTTCGTGGATGCACAACAATAGGATACGTGGGATATATGGTGTACAAAAAACCATTTTTTTGTTCAATTGGAAACCCATTGGAAGTTAGTAGATAATGTGTTCTTTACAATATACACCATTGATACCCTTTGAAGTTGGTACTATCAAGACAATGGTATTATAGTGATCCTCAAAAGAATGAATTTTGATACCTTCAGAATCAAATATATTTCCTTTGACAGTGGCATGAAATCATAGTTCAAAGATATTGAAAAGAAAGAAGTAGAAGAAATGTTGGCAAGAGAGTCCTTTAGAGACTAAAGTCTCTCTAATTCTCTTATGCTAAGCATAGACAAACTAGGTGGAGCTAACTCCTTGATGAATGACACGATAAAGAGGAAACCACTAGAATGAATGAATCTAGAGGTACATGAGAAGAGAGAAGACAAAAATAAAAGCCAATAACAAGTTAGTAGTAGAAGCCTCCTTTGATGCCCTTGCAACACTCTTTATAGAAGTCCCAATGGCAAACCAAGGCCCCTTTCCAAATGAGATTCATCTTAGAAATATGCATGACATGCAAGTGAATGTAGATTTGTTACCCATATTTAAGGGAGAATACAATGAAAACCTCGATCTTCATTTAGTTAAGTTCATAGTAGCATGTGTAGCCAACAATGCCAAAACCCTTGAGCGTTGGTTGGCAATATTTTTCACTACTTTCAAAGGCGTGGCATTTCATTGCTATAAGAGACAAGCAATATAACTTTTGGCATATGTGACAACCTGAAGGTAGCCTTTCTCACCAAATTCAAATGCGAAGATTTTGAAGAGCAGATGTGAGAGAAATTCATGAACTTAAGTTAGTCCTCTAAAGAAAGAGTGAAAGCATATGTCTCTAGAATGGAATCCAATTTGAAAAGATGGATCAACCACAACTTTGGATGAAGGCATCCAAAAAGGAGTTTTATTAGAGGCCTACAATCAAAAGTTTACAAGGTTGTGAATCTACAAAGATCAATCAACCTAGAAGCTGCAGTGGAAGGTGCAAAAATCTATGATGAAGTTGAAGCAAGGCTGTCTATGATCTCAAGAAGAGAAAGTCCTATCTCCTCCAATGCTAGGAATGGTATATCCACCAAACGCAGTCCTAGGGATTGTTCCTTACCCCTACCCTGAGATGTAAATAGTGTTGCGATGTAGTGCATCAAATCCATAGTGGCCCTAGACAACAATGTCTCAAATGATAGTTCAACCATAATAGTAGTGGCCTCAAACAGTTTTTCTAATGGTAAATCAACAACAACAATGGAACCCTACCAATTAGAACTAGTGACCAGTAGTCCCAATAGGAGCTCTAAACTAGAGTTAGAATAGAGGACCCTCTGTATCAACCCAACCAGTCTATGCAATGATTATAGTTATGCCTTAGAATCCTTCTCCAAGTGCTCTAGGAGGAGAAAATTTAAAGGACTATTTGTCCAACTCAATTGCAATCATCAAGAAAGAGCTAATGTATGTGATTATAGAGAAATTACAGACACTGAAAACAAATATTGCTAGCATATCCAATACTGTAGGAGCGAAAAGGGATGTGATGAGATTGAATACATGGTGTAAAAGTTGCCATCGGTGGAGGAGACATTTGGTTACTAGATATATCCAAAAGCCAACTAGCTTAGAGAATTTAGTTTGTACCACCTAAGAATAAACCACATAGAGGATATCTGCTCTTTGAAGGATATGCATGAAAGGAGAAAGAAAGATGAGGAACCAAGGTTTAGTCTACTAGAATCTAAGATGATAACCCAAGACATCAGCCCAAACCCTAGAAAGTTTGGCCCTAATTTTGATTTAAGGAGGTTCCCTGCCCAAAGTTATAGAGAAAGATAGTCTAGTGATGAATAGAGATTAGAAGTGGAATGCTATAAATGTGGAGAGAAGAGTCACATCTCCATGAATCGCCTAAAATGTAATATACTAGTTCTCATAGCAAGACATATAACTGGAAATTTATGAAATACACCATACTTGCAAAGAAATACAAGAAATACACCATGTTTGTAAGGAATCCATAGCCAAGGTAGCTAGGCATGAAATAGTATGTGCCATGGAAGGCTGAGAATAATTTATGTAAGCTACAACATGAATACTCACCTCATGTCAAGGTGGGACATGGTATGCACCCCATATCTTGGTGGCTAAGAGCATGCACCCTCTTAGATGGTGGGAGGAAGGAACTTCAAAGCATGTATTGCTTGAAAATGGCAAAAAGATCCCTCACATGTTACATCCTCACCTTTTATACTTAACCCTAGCCTAGTCTAGACTAAGGTGATTTATGCTTTATTACAAGCCATCCTGGCCTAAAAGAGTTTTTTCTCAAAGCTGAATTGGAAACAAATTATAAGGATGATTACAAAGATGGCTTGAATAATTGGAATCATGCTGCTCCATATCAAGAAAGATCAAAGAAGTTGATGAAGAAGGATTATATAAATGGAACAGACTGTTGTAAACTGCCCAAAACAGGCTGTTGTAATACAAAATTGGCCATATCTTGAGCTAGAAGTGGCCGATTTCCACATGCAAGATATAAAAATATAGAGGACAACATGTAGTATCTAGTCATGCCTTCAAAATTGAATTTTGATGCCGATGAAACAATTTACTTTCTCACAGAAATTTAATGCCCTATTTATGGATTGTCCTCTTGGTTAAGTCATGGAAATTGTTCAAAATATGATGCTTGTTGCCATGAAGACTCTTTAATAGGCAACCCTTCCAATCGACTAGGTATTCCACAAGAATACGGTTCCTTAGAACCGTCTCCTGGTTGCTAATAATATTCTCGGGCTCATATATGATCAAACCATCATCATCCAAAGGAGGTAGTTCTTCAAGAACTTGAATTTGAGGACCCGCATAATTTTTAAGCTGAGACACATGAAAGACATTATGGATTCTTGTGTTTGAAGGTAAATCTAGTTGATAAACAAGATCCCCAACTCGTTTGACAATACGATAAGGACCATAAAACCTATGAGCAAGTTTGTTGTGCCCTCCTTTAAGAGAAGAATAAGGTGACTTGGGAACCTTCAAAAATACCCATTCATCTTCCTTAAACTCCACATGTCATCTTTTCTCATCCGTATAGACCTTCATTGTCTCTTGAGCTTTGAAAATGTTGTCCTTGCATTGCTTCGTAAGGGCCTCCATCTTTTCCAACTCCTCACGGGCTTGTGGGTTTACATCTTTTTGAAACAATGCGGAGGGGACTTGTACTTTGTAGCCATATAAAGCTTCAAAAGGAGACATTCCAATGCTCATATGGTAAGTATTGTTGTAACGAAACTCTGCAAGATGGAGCCATTGGTCCCATGCATTTTATGTCTCATGGCAAAAGTGCCTCAAATAAACTTCTAGCCATTTGTTAACTCATTCAGTTTGCCCATCTATTTGTGGGTGATATGTGGTACTAGGAGTCAAAAGAGTCCTCATTGAAGAGAACAAACTCCTCCAAAAGCTACCCATAAACTTAGTGTCGCAATCAGACACAATCTTCATTGGAAAACCATGAAGCTTGAAGATACATTTCATGAATTGTTGAGCCACTTGCTTTGCCGTAAATTGGGCCTTAATAGGGATGAAATGGGCTGATTTAGTCAATTGATCAACTACCACATAAATGCTATTCCACCCAAGCTTAGTTGTAGACAATCCCATGATAAAATCCATAGAGATATCAGTCCACTTGCCTTGAGGAATAGGAAGAGACTGACATAAGCTACCAGGTAGAAGAGACGAGTCTTTATTTTGTTAACACGGAATACATTGCATCACATAATCCTTGACATCCCACCAAATTCCCCTTCCAATAGAAACTCTTATGGATGTTATCAAATGTTTTGAACAGCCCATGATGACCTGCTAAAGGTGAAGAATGCATCTCATGCAAAATACGGTCTTTGAAAGAGGATTGTGGTGTCAAGTAGACTCTACCATGATATCATAAAAAATTGTTGTGCCAATTGAAATTGGGATACTCTTCTTCTTTACCTTGCTGAAATTCCTTCATCATCTTTGATGCTTGCTTATCAAGCAAATATTCTTCTTGGATGTCATGAATCCAATCCTTATGTACAATTGAAATTGAAGAGATAGAACATGTTCACATCTGCAATAAAGCATCCACCACAACATTATCTTTTCCAGCCATGTAAGATATTTCAAAATCATAGCTTTGAAGAGTAGGTAGCCATCTTCTTTGTTTAGGGGACAAATTTGGTTGGGAAAGGAAGTATTTCAGCACATGATGAAGAGTAGGTAGCCACCTCCTTTGGTTGGGAAAGGAAGTATTTCAGCACACGATGATTGCTCTTCACTTTGAAATGATTGCCATATATATAGTGATGCCACTTTTTGATAGCATGCAAAATGGTCAACATCTAGACTTGTTCATAGGCATGTAGTTGACGCTCCTTGTCATCAAGCTTGCAACTTTCATAGGCTATAACTCCATGGCATTGATACAAAACAACCCCAACTCCTCTTCCACTTGCATCCACACATATAATGAATTCCTTAGAGAAATCTGGGTAGCATACAAGAATAGGTGCTCAAACTAATAAAGATTTCAGCTCATTGAAGCTCTTGTCGGCTATGGAGTTTCAAAAGAAAGCTTCTTTCTTCAACCTATTGGCCAAAGGAGCTGCCACATGAGCATAATTTTTGATAAACCTCCTATAGAATGAAGATAGTCCAAGAAAACCTCTCAAGGAAGTAGAATTCATAGGAGTAGGCCACTCATTGACACATTTCACCTTGTTAGGATCCACACGAATGCCTTGCTCTCCCACAATATGACCCAAGTATTCTACTTTATCTTCCACGAAAGAACACTTTGACATTTTGGCAAAGAATATGTATCTTTGTAATGTGTCAAAGATCTCTCGCACATACATTAAATGCTCATCCTTGGATTTGCTATAAATGAGGATATCATCAAAGAATACAAGGAATGTTTTGAATAAGAAAGGTTGCAATATCTTATTCATGAGTGCTTGAAAAGTTGTGAGCGCATTTGAAAGCCCAAATGGCATGTTTAAGAAGTGGTATAACCCTTTTTCAGTCCTAAAGGCTATTTTATACTCACCCCCTTTCTTCAATCGAATTTGATGATAGCCCGAATGAAGATCAATCTTGGTGAAGACCTTTGCATCCTTGAGCTCATCCAAGAGGTCATCAATGCGAGGAATCATGTATCTATTCTTCATCGTGGACTTGTTAAGCTCCCTATAATCAATGCACATGCGAAAAGATCCATCTTTCTTCTTAACCAAGAGCACAGGAGAGGCAAACAGAGATTGACTTGACTGAATTAAATCCATTTGCAGCAACTCTTTAACTTGTCTTTCCACCTTTTCCCTTTCAAGCTTTGACAAGCGATAGGGAGGTTTGTTGATGGGTTTTGTGTTGGGTATCAAGTCAATAGGGTGGTCTACCTCTCTCTTTGGAGGCAAATATGATGGTTGTTGAAATAAATCTTTGTATTCCTCCAATGGCTCTTCCATTCTTGGATCCTTTTGCTTTGAAGAAGATGATGGCTTAATTGGTGACTGCTCTTCATCCGCTTTCTCAAGAAAAAGAGTGAATATGCATGATTGTGCATTGATTTCTTTATGCATCTTCTTCATAGAGATGAGTTCTATTTGATTTTGACCAATTTCCTTCAATATTACAGGTTGTCCATTCCATTGGAATTCCATCAGCATGTTTTGCAAGTCCAAATAAAAATTTTCAATGGTTTTCAACCAATCGCAGCCAATGACAATATCTATGGGACCCATTTCCAAAGTGATCAAGTCCACTTCCATAATACATGAAGGAGATAGAGTAATATGAGTGTGTAGCCATACCTAATTACTTGATTCATAAGCTCCATTAGCCACTTGAATCTTTAACGATACTTGCATTTGTTGAGGAAGCAATCTCAACCCATGCAAAGATTTTGCATCAATGAAGCTATGGGTGCTGACCGTATCAATCAAAAGATGTACCATTCTTCCATTGATCAGTCCCTCAAGTCTAAGGGTGTTTTCTCCTTTACAACGGTCAATGCATCATGAGAGATTGCACATAAAGAACCACCCAATCAAAAGGAAAACTATCCACAATATCATAGAATTCATCATTATTTTCTTCATCCTCGTTATGCATTTCTTCAACCATAGCGTTTGCTTCCACATGAAATGCATTCCCTCTTCACTTTCATCCTCATCCGGCTCATCAATGATGAAAAAGTTAAGCTTGTTATTTTTGGATTTGCATTTTAGCGTATGGTCTTGTGTCCACTTTTCTCCACACTTGAAAAATAACCCTTTGGCCCTCATATCTCTTATTTGTTCATTCGAAAGGACTTTGCTGTAAGTGCTATTTTGAGATCCTTTTTGTGCATTTTCAGGCCTTGCAAAGCTTTGTTTTGCTTCATCCATTAGTTTATAACCATTTCCTCCACTTGGTTTTGATCCATAGACTGTTGGATATGTGGGCAACTTGCTGTAATTACTGCTGTAGGTACTAGTCCCCTTACCTTCTTGCCTATAAACATTCCTTTGCTGATTAAAATGTGCTCCAACCCTTGAAGGCATATTAGGTAATGAATACCTACACTTTTTTGCTTAACCTCCATTGATTCTCTTTTATTTCTGCCCATACCTTTTAGCATATAAAATAACTTCATGAATTGTCTTGGGTTGCATTGCACCTACTTTCGAAGAGAGGGCTGAATCTAGACCAAAAATATATTTGTTCAACTTGGACAAATCATCAATCCCTTCAATGTACATAGAAAGATTAAGGAACATATAAGAGTAATCACAAACCGACATGCCCCTTTGTTGAAAACCATACCATCCTGTTTGCAATCTTTCTTTCTCAATTGGAGAAACAAACACTTCCAACATTTCCTTCTTAAAATCCTCCCAAGAAGTAAAATTGTGACCAACTCTTTACTTATATCTCCACCATGTATGCGCACAGCCTTCAAGGTGGAGTGCTGCAAAACAGATATTGGCTTCATCATGGCAAGGGAAAAGTGTGAAGTACATCTCTAATTTGTTTACCCATTCTTCCCACTCCATTGGAGACGCATTATCCCCCTTGAAGCTGAAAATGGTAATCTTTGTACTCCCTTTCATTATAGGTTGGCTAGAAATTGTTGGAGTGCCGCCCAAGAGATGATTGTCTCCAATAATCTCTATTCATTGAATCTCTTCCAAAAGATTTTGGTGTAGAAGTATTACCACCATGATTCGGTTGTCCCAATCCAAAAGAATGATGCTATCCATTTGTGGGCTGACCATGAAATGACTTCTCTTTGTTGGTGATATCATGAAATGACATTCTTTCATCAAAATCTTCCACTCTTATCATGAAAATCCAATTCTTTTTGCTTGATGGTAGATTGAGAGGGAAAAGGTTTATAGAAGGGGTCACATCCATGAAACTCCTCATTCTCTTCTTCTCTTAAATCCTCCTCTTCTTCATAAGTAACCTCACGTCTTGAATTTAATTGAGGATGGGTATGATGCTTTGATGACATTGGTGGTTGATAATGAGCACTCTTCAATGTTGACGGCTCTCCTTTCTCAAAGGTTGACACTATAGGCTGATCAATCCCCTTTTCTTTCATATTTGAGGGCTGGGTTGAAGTATTTTCAAAATGAGAAGTGGGTACATTTGGTGGGAAAGTTTTGGTTTAAGTCTTCAAATCCTTGATAGCTGCTACTACATCTTCAAATCCACTCTTCATAAACTTGACCAGCTGGCTGCTGCTGAAGTCCTTCATCCACTTTGTTGGATGTGTTCTCAATCTTCCCCAAGGATTTGAAAAATTGCTCATATTGATCATGCATCCCAATGTTCAGTATATGCATCTCTCTTGAAAGCATGTGATCTTCAAAAGGTTCGTGAGACAAGGGATTTCCATCATTACCCACTCGTGCACTACGAGCATTACCAATGCTTACAACATCATCTTGTTGGTTATGATTAAGGGCTTCATTAGTGTTGTTTTGATCATTGATATATTCTCTGATGTCTTCTTGAATGGTCTCCATGACTTGATCTTTTCTTTTGTTTTTGGCCATTATGGATAGGTGCTGTCAAAGATGATTGTGGGGAAGAAAACTATCAATAACTTGCTTAATATTGCACCAATGACAATGGTTTCTTGATCTAAAGGAAGCTTATATAGTAGAGATACTCAGATTTAGCAATAACTCAACTTGCAATAGGGTATATGGGTGAAATGAACTAAAAAAATGCACCCCTGTCAGCCTGGCAGTCCCACTAGAACCCCTGTCAAAAAATTTAGTATAACTTTTTCTCCTGGATTTTGATTACTGAAATTTTTGATTCAAATAAAAATTTTATGTCCCCTCTTCAAATCTAGCTATCAAGCTCCCAAATCAGATCATGATAGAAATTCATGTAATAGAAAATGTGAACCTATCCTGAGAATTCCTACAACTTGTAAACACCGTGTGGAAACCCTATTTCACCCTGAAATGGGTCCTGTAGTACTTGTAGACCCCCAAAACAACTACTAGATCAATGATGGGATGTAGGAAACTTGTAGGTATCTAGGAAACACGTGCAATTGATAGGTACTTGTTGGAAAGACCTGTATATCTGTTCAAGGATGTCACAAACTGCCCTGTTTGGTACCACTAGTTTTCAAATCTTCATCCACTCTTTCCGTGGTCTTCCCTGGTCCACCACCTGTGGTGAGGGATAAAATGGCATGACGGACACCTAAATGGGCTCTAAAACTCTGGAAGGTGTGCAAAGTTCCTTCCAAGCTAAGTTATGCATCCCTACTGAGTCTTAAATAACAAGGGAGGGTCACCTCTCTTTTGTCTTGCTATCTTGTCCAGCTTCGACCTTTTTTCTTGATTAGAATATACATGGAAAGGCTAGTTTTCTAACAATCAATGTGTGATATACATGACTTAATCAAAATTTTGCAATTTCATGATATACAATAATGGAAATGGAATAGGGCTGGAATTGAAATGGGGATAGGTAAGGAATACTTACATCAATGACTCCCTGCTTTACAATTTTATTCCACTTACCACTTGACATCAAGCAATCAAGGTTAGGGTTATGCATAAAGTTTCCAACAAATGGAGGAGATTATTAACAATTGACTTCTGAATTTTTATTAAGAATGAAGAAAAGAATTCAACATAACATCATTCAGTCCTAAGTTGGGTCTAAATGCAATCAAATGGTAATTCTTAAATGGGATTACTCTTAATTCTCCCTTTTCAACAATTGAATGGCTTAATAAATTGGATATTAAAGGGATTAAGAGTGAAATTTAGAGATACCTCTTTCATTGTTGGAGTAGATGATTATGGAAGCTCCAATTACCGTTTGATACTTGAAATTCTTGATCTCCCGCTTGATATAGCCAATAATATCCTCAAATTGCAATCCCCATGATGAATATGTAGCTCATAGACTCCAATTTTTCCTTCAAGAAAGCTCCAATATCCAAAAGCTTTGATAGAAGTGATCCTTGTAGCCCAAATGTGGCTGGAAATCTGAAAGAGAATCAATGATAAGCATCCAAAAGGGTAGAAGACTTCAATCCTTGATAGAGAACTCTTCCATTGTAGCACATAAGCTTGTATATGCTGCCCATACACTTGCAATGCCAAGAAGAAGCCCTATTCTTACAATATTGATGCAAGACCATGAATTATTGATATAATCCTATGCATAGAAGCTTTAGGACACAACAAGAACCAAAAGCCCCATGATAACATCCTTCAAAGTTCAAAAATTCTAAAAATTCAAGTGGATGCCCTATTTTGTCTCATTTCAAGAGAAGAAGTGCTCTAATCTTGCAAGAAATCTTCAATGTTGGTTCAGTGAGTGCTGAAGAAGCTCAAGGATGCTTGATAGAACAAAAGCCTTTGATACTTTGAAGAAATTTGAGAAAAAACTCATTACTGTCATAAATCTAACATAGCCAAGGTTTGGAAAGCTCAAGAATGATCAAGAAGGTGAGAGATGTCACTGATCACTTGCTGAGATGGAGTAATCTTGGTAGAAGCTTGGAGTAATCCATTGCAAGTAGTCCCTTAGCTGAAATTTTCGTGGAGGAGAAGAGGTTGAAATCAGCGCAATTTGCGCAAACTGCTTCTCTTGTCATGGAGGATGAAGATTGGTTAAGCTAAGTAATAGACTACTCTGCTTGTGGTATAAAGAATCAAGCCCTAGTGTCTCATCAGCGCGAGTAATGATCGATGGAAGAAGGTTGAAGTAGTGGAAGCCATGGATTCTTGGAGAAAAGCTTGAGAAGAGGAGAGAGAAAGTCTACCTCTCAAAAGGAACTCTTCTTTTACCGCATTTAGTCATTATGGATTATCCTTTTGACCAAGAAGACTCAAAATGACCTTCAAATGGACCACAACCTACTAAAATGACATTGAGCCCGTCATTTTTCCTTCCAGACTCCTTCAAATTCCACTAACTTGGTCCCAACTTGTTGAAGAACACTTCCACTAGTCATGGTTTAAACTGTGTAAGCCATGTGACCAAATTTTGGCCTCCCTGTTACCTTGTAACCATGCTGTGACTAGATCCACCATGAAAATGACTCTTCCCATGGATCAAAGTCCATGCTATGATACCAATATAATATACTAGTTCTCACATCAATACATATAACTGGAAATCTATGAAATACACCATACTTGCAAAGAAATACAAGAAATACACCATGTTTGCAAGGAAGCCATAGCCAATGTAGCTAGGCATGAAATAGTATGTGCTATGGAAGGCTGAGAATCATTCATGAAAGTAGCAACATGAATACTCACCTCATGTCAAGGTGGGACATGGTATACACCCTATATCTTGGTGGCTAAGAGCATGCATCCTCTTAGATGGTGGGAGGAAGGAACTTCAAAGCGTGTGTTGCTTGAAAATGGCAAAAAGATCCCTCACATGTTACATCCCCACCTTTTATACTTAACCCTAGCCTAGTCTAGACTAAGGTGATTTATGCTTTGTTACATAAAACCTAGAAGGTCCATGGATTACAAGCCCCTTTATAGTTGATACAAAGGAGAAGGCCACACTACTAAAGACTATCTAAGGCTAATGCCATAGAAAACCAACAGAAGAATTAGGAGCCTACCTCCAACTTGGTAGAATTGGAGGTAATTGTGGTTACAATGTTAAGAAAAGAGAACCAATAGTTCGAAAAGAGAATGTTCAACCTACAAAATCTGTCAAGTTCAAGCTTCCAACAAAGTCATAGAGCAATACAAAATAGGATAGTACAATGCACAATAGTCTACTACCATAGAAGGATATAGAGATAGCACATGACACAAAATAAAAGGTCCCATAGAAGACAGAAGAGATGGATAAAAGTGGGTATTGCTCCATTCCCCAGCCAGTTGGAAAAGCCTATGGATCCCATAGAAGAATATGTTTTAGTGAAGGACTTGGATACCTTCTACCCTGTTGAGATGACAAGCTCAACACATGCGGACATTGATGATGGACCGCCTGGTTAGATGGGTCCACACGTCTACACTAAGCACGTTGGTGGTCATTATGACTCACACATGGTCACTGACTCATTACTTATTATATTCAGGTTGTTACACCTATTTACAGCTGGCATAGTTATAGAGCCAGTCGACTAGTGTAGTTGGTTATGCATTGTTTGACTTAGTAGGCCACTTTCCTTTATGTTATATCTTATCTATACTTTGTGTACATTGTAAAGTGTGTGGAAGAAGAAGAAGAAATCAGCAAGCTTCTCCTTGTGCATTTTGTGTGTGTTCGGCATAACATCTTGAGCAAGTCCCCCCACCACGCGATTCTTGACATACCCTAATTTGACATTTTGATAACCAAGGATTGCCAACCTTGCAATTGTTACAAAAAACAATAAGGCTCCAAAGCCTGTGAAAGAAGTAGATGTGGCCAATACGTTCTTGGATCCTAGTACTCCAAAGACTAGTGTCTAATAGAAGGTTGCTTCATTGTGCAAATGTATTGATAGATAGAGGTTCTTTAGTGAATATCATGACGAATGTGACGATAAAAGATCTAGGTATACAAGGCACACAACCTACTTAGTGGCTGATCAAAGCAGAATCAAGCCTTTAGGCATCCTTCCTTACATAAAGATCACAATCATAATAAGAAATTACTAGATGACATG
The DNA here is from genome assembly GCF_053477565.2 of Lygodium microphyllum. Classification (NCBI taxonomy): domain Eukaryota; kingdom Viridiplantae; phylum Streptophyta; class Polypodiopsida; order Schizaeales; family Lygodiaceae; genus Lygodium; species Lygodium microphyllum. Next base: position 107,043,747 of record NC_141154.1, on the reverse strand, counting down.
CATGGTGGTAAAGTCCAACTCTTATGTAACATCTTACCTTTTATTACTCAAAGGACCATGGTTGTTTGAAGTACGAGCAAGGACCGATTGGCTTAAAAGAACCCTAACTCTAGGCAGGTGACTCGACAAAGTGGTGTTGAAGCTCTATGGTTTGTAGAAAGGCTATGGATCCACCTCTATAGCAATCTCATCTGATAGTTCCAATGAAGTAATAGATGGAACATCAGCCAAAGAATACACTGTCAAGCAAATTTTCCCAAAGAAACTAGAAGCACAGTCCCTAACAATGGGCATTGAAATCCATCTCTCAAAAAATGCATTGTCATTTTCAATGGGTGAATACCTCCTACTATCGAAACTAAGAATCACTTCTTAAATTACCTTTGATAGTGAGATAGAGGCATGGATGTACTACTCTCATCGTTATATGGCCATAGTAGTAGAGTTAGAGACAAAAACAAAAGCAGAAATAGAGAGCTTGTTTATCTCTTACAAAGTCTGTACAAAAGTAGAGACAGAGCTTGAAGTGGAAGATGATGAATCCAAAGATGGACTTAAAGAAAGCAATGAAGAGAAATAATATATTCCATTCGAATAGGTATCCATGAAGACATGAAGAAGGCTTTAGAGGATGAAGAGCCCTTACTCTTGGATGGAATGACCATGGTCCCTTTCAGGCTTGTTAGTGGCCTACAATGCATATCGAGGATGAACACAAAGTGGAAGATACAAATAGCACCAATCCCATAGCATCGGAGAACCTTAGAAGGTCCCTATCATGGTACGTTCCTTTATGCATCCTTAGAAGATAAGTCCTCAAGTCAAGAAGTGAGTATCCCACAACTCACATGAGTAATAACCCTCATATCATATCAGCATCTAGAAGGATTTGTAGATTTGCAACAGAAAGTAGAGAAAGATAGCTCTAGTGGAGCATCAAAGGAAGAAGCTACTCCCTTAAAGGAGTCAAATTTGTATCTAGAAGCAATTTGTGGAACCTTATCTTTATCATAGAGGTAGAATAAGGTATACGTGGTATAAAAAAACAGACGTTAACATGGAAAATAGGCAAAAAGATACACACACGAGTGTGTAAAAATTATTATCAAGAGATTCGTCTGCCAAAATAAAGTGCAATAAAAAGGAAAAATAGCCAAGGTGACTAGCCACACACAACTATCAATTCAAAACATAGATTGGTCGTAAAAAGGGTGGGTTCACATGGAAAAAGTCAAAAAATACACATGTAAAAGAAATTACAAATTACTTTGAGGGAATCCATGAGTTGAAACAGAGTGCAATGAAAAGAAACAATATTGTGGTGGAAGTTCTCGACTAGGTTGTTAGGTCAAAATGTAGTTTTCATGGCTGAGGGATGAGTCAACATGAAAAAATAGTAAAAATGCACAAGAAAATATAATAAAAAATTAATAACAAGAAATCCATGTGCCAAAATGGAGAGTAGGAAAAGAAAAAAAGGTTTAGTTTGATGAGTTGCAGTGGGCTATCAAGTCAAAATACATTTTCAAGAAGAAAAGAGGACATTCACATGAAAAAAGAGCAAAAATGTGTAAGAAAACTTCTCATAAACACACAAAAAGTAATAATAATCAATCTGTGCATCGAAATGAAAAGTTGTCAAAAGGAAAAATGTCCAGGGTAAAGCACAGGGTTAGGCCTATTATATCAAATCTCTGTTCCAATGTGAAAATGTACATTCCTATGGAAATACATCCAATTCATACAAAATCCTCCAAAAATTAATAACTTATGATTGGTGCTTGAAAAGAGAGCTATAGAAAGAAAAAGCAACTAGGTCAAAGGAACAAATAGGACAATGACATTATATTTCACTTTTGATGAACTAAGGATATGTTCAACTAGAAATTATACAAAATAAGAAAAGGGGAAAAAAAAAGGGAAAACCCTCATAACATCATGGATGGGTGGGGCAAGGACTCGAATAGGGTTGAGAAAAGAAACATTATCAATTGGTCAGCTGTAAAGGATGTTCACATGGGTTTATGCAAGATGGATGTGTAGAGACATGTCTCCACATTTATGACCTTACTAGATTAGATGAAGATGACCAATAGGGCCTATGCACTGATAGACAATTGGATCTTAATGTTCCCATACTTAAGACATAACATATACACATATATACAAGAGTAGGGTTAGAAACACTTGGCTTGTTTCGCTTATTGTAAAAAATGATCGTTGGCACCGTATTGAGGTGTTGGAGTCAACTACAGGAGGTACCATGGCTTGGCACAATATACTCCAATCATGGCATGGACCATGCATCAACACTTAGGGAAGCATCATTATTGATGAAGAACATCAATTTGTCATTGACAAAGAATATAGCACTTAGCTCAACAATTACTCATATTGGAATGATAGGTCAATCATTTTCCCCATGGATCATATCACTCAAAGAGGAGTTTAAAAACCCATATCTTACACCCAGTTTAGAAATTGATAAGATTG